>NC_132796.1:39480000-39780000 GCF_048418805.1 Vulpes vulpes
GATGGATTGAAGAGGACCGAATACTTGGCCTCTGCACACTGCTTGGCCTGCTGCTCTTCTTCCCTCTTCTGGGCCCAGCACAAAAAGACTCTTCTAGGATTCTAAAGGGCCTTCTCAGAGTCTTCTGGAAAGTTAGCTACATGCTACCCAGGGCCAGCTTCCAGATCCCTCAGTCTGTGTCTCAGCCAGAAACACAAGCCAAATTGCTTTTCAATTATCTGTGTAGAAATGGGTCTCCCTCTGAGAATGTGAGCTCTTTGAGGGTAAGAATGGAGAGTCCTATTCTTTTGAGATTTCCCAGGTACTAGGAGAGCACACTGGATCACAGTGATCTTTTAGTAAACATTTGTCAAGGAAATCAGAGTGAAGTGCCTGGCACCTGTACTAACACACTTCAAAAAATAAACCAAGGGGTGTCTAGCTGGCTCAGTCAGCAGAGCATGGGACTCTTGATCTGGGGGTTGTAGGTTCAAGCCCCACATTGGGTGTAGAGATTACTTAAAAATAAAATCTTTTAAAAATAAAATAAAATAAGCCAAAAAAATAGTGAGAGAGTATCTCCATTTCAGGAAAATTCTTAATATTTCTTTATGCTTTAAACAATACTTGTGTCCCATAATGGTACCTTTCTATAAGATTTGTGAGTGCTTATAGGATCAAGCTATTTGTGAAGAAGCATATTTTCTTAACAGAAAGTGTAGGCTAGTGATAACACCAGCTCAGAGTGCATGTTCCTATACAATCCCTTGCAGTACAGTAGAGTCCTGGGCGATCAGGAAGGCTCTTCTAAATGCCCTCATTCCATATGGTGGTAAGCAACATCTACTCTGGTGAAATGAAAAAAAAAAATTGAGACCACTTGAGCAGATGATGGTGGGGGAGGGAAGAGAACACAAGAAAAGAACAAAAGAAACATCCATATGTTACAATTTCTTTTTGCTTGTGAGCTCTATTGTGATCCAATGAAGTGGAAAATGAACTCTATTGTGATCCAATGAAGCCTCTTCCAAAAATCATTAGGTGTCTACCAGGAGTCGTTTTGGGCTTCAGTTATTGTGAGGTCTATGGTAGTACGTTGATTTTTTAAACTATTGGTTTGGGTAAAGAGCTCATACCACAAAGGAAAAAGGAAGACAGCTAACGGATACATGTGAAGATTTGGAGGGGCTAAAGAAACAGCGGTTTGAAATGATGGAGGGCTACATGTATATATCATGCCTGGTGATACTACCTGATGACCTAGTGGCTACAATACCCACAAGACCATCAACAAGAGGACCTGGATAAAAACCTGGATTCCACTTGTGTAACAAAGAGAAAGCAGGAAAATCAACTGACATTTATAAAGACTGTTCTGATATGTGTTAAATAAAGGGAAAGGGCAGAATTGGATTCTTTTGTAACTTCTAGAGAACGGAAGAAAGACAGCAGTATCAAGTGTTTGCCCCCAGAGTGATCGCCACCCAGGGGACATGTGACCAGTTCAACTGATCATACAGAAAACAAAAGTGTTTCTTTCAGTGATACTAACTCAGTACTGACCAAGAGCCATGAAAAGTCATGACGACAGCATTTCCCTCCCCTTCTTCTCTCATTAGCTGATGCTGGACTAGGTCTATGCTCATGGTGCTAAGTTTTTGCCAATGTGTGTGTGTGTGTGTATGGTTCTGTAGAGCACAGGTCAGTGTTTAGAGAAATACTATCAATCTAATTAAAATGAGCAAAATTCAAAGCATAAAGAAGACAAAAATATCATAAGATCAAGCTCTCCACTTACAACTGGAGATGGATTTGAGATCATCATAAAAGTAGTCTAGACCGTAAAAAGGAAGATGGATACTGAAGAGGTTAAGACGACTGAAAATGACAACAAGGAGGAGAGATGTAGGTCAATAAAGCCAAGGAGAAAAGGGTTGTGTAACAGAAGCCCGACACCCAGCCACAACCCCTAGGTACTCCTCAACGAAGGAATTGCTTCATGGGTGGGCCCATTAACCATGCAGAAGCGGAAGGCTTCAGCTGGAGAAAACCAGAAGTTGGGAGGGGAAGGATAGAATAACTCTTGGGAGTTAAAAAAAAAAAAAGTTACAAAAGATGAGCATCCGGAGTCCAAGAGAAAGGGAAGATTATTCACAGGCCTGAGCAAAGGCAAGAGATGAAGGAAGGAAGTCTTTCTTCCTGTGCAATTGGGGGGGGGGGGGGAGATATAATGGCCAACTTTCTCACTAGGTTGAAAGAATATAACATAACAGAACATACATAACAGAAACACAACTGCTGTTTATACTCATCATAAGTAACACAGGAGAAATCTGGTTCCTCTTTCTAGGAGTAGAGAAAGGGGTCAGGAGAGATACTTGGCACTTAAGAATAATATAACCTTGAAAGGGCTGGCTAAAGAGGGTTAGAGAAATTGGGGGGAGGTGCTGGCCATTGGTGGGTGGGGGTGCAGTAATCTGAGGACCAGGAATAGCAATGGACTGTAGTGGTGATTTTCAGTCAAAAAGTAAGAGCAAGGAATAGCATTTGCAGAAAATGGCGGGGCACATAAGCAGCTCAAAAATGCAGGGGAACCCTAAACTTCTAATGAGAACACACTAGATGGAAGCGGGCAATATTAGAAGAGCAGTGAACCTCAGAGCCTGATGAGCAATCCAAACCACAAGACTGAGCTTTCCTGGCATAGCCAGCCTGCAGGTTGCCCACACATCCTATGGAGAGGTGACAAGCCAGGAATGATACCAACTCACCTAAGTCCTGAATCACCTGGTCCACACTGCAACTCAGTGTCCCTAATCCCACATTCCTTCCTTCTCCTGCTTCCTATTCCCAGCTGGCAGGCAGCAGCATTGAAACTGTTCAAATTTCTTGCTGACAATTACTATTCATTCTGACATTATCTCCTTTAAGTCCTACGCTGATTATTCGACTTTCTGTGGTCTGGGGAAGAAATTGTTAAAAAAAAATTCCATACAATAATTCTTTTCATGCTGAGAAGTCAAACTCATCCTGCTGCTGGCATCATTTCCAGTTAACACAAGCCCCATGCCCACCAGAGCTGGTGTGTACATCATTCTTCTTTCTTATCTGCCCCTACAGAAGCCTGGATAGACCATGGATTGAGGGATGGAATAAATGGAGGTATTCCAAAGGGCAAGATCTAGAAAGTTTGGTGAAAAACAAAACAAGAGAAATTCCTTCCATTGACTTTCATCCTTAGACAAACCCTTACAATCTCTGTGCCCTCATATGATTACATCTCCTGATCGTCTAAGGTTAAAATAAACCTGAATGAGCTTTAAAACCATGAATAAAAAGTTAAAAAATTCGAACTCTTGAAACCCAGTCAAGAAAACAAATCATGTTTTGTATTCGATGTGCCAGGAGGGACAGACAGAAAACTCGTTGGAAAGTTGTCATTTTACCAACATATCAAATAACAAGTTACAAAACAGCATTTTCCAAAGTGTATTCAACTTTAGAGTATTAAACCAAGAGATATTCACACTCACACACACACTCACACCAATTTTTTGAATCTATTAAATTTGGGAAATGCTGTACATGTACCATATGCTCCTCTTGATGTTCTCAAAACATAAAAAGTTCTGAGAAGCCCTGCAGGAAAGAAACCTATTTAATGTTGTTTAACCCAGCTTCTCCTGGACTTAGCCAACCACAGAAGTTTTTCCCTGTCTCCTGAACACATTCATGTTTTGTGGAATGCCATCCTAGAAAGGACAAAAGGCTATACTGGCCCCCACATTATTTATCATATAAGCGGGGGAGAAGTTTGATTGGCAACAGACCCATCAAAAAAGAAGAGGGAGACTGAAGAGTGAGGACCACTGAATGTGGCAAAGAGCAAAAAGGAATAAATGTTAGTCAACATAGCCAAGGACCAAAAGGGTGCCAAGCACGGATGGGCCAGTCTTGGCTAAGTAAACCCTGATGGCACCTGCTCTCAGCTGATTTGTGTCCTTTCAAAGCCACCAATTTCAGTCACTGGGACCCATCTAAGGACTGTTCAGTATCTTTTAAGTAAGAGTTTAAAATAATTTCATTTATTATGGAACTTGGCAATCTTGATGGAAGCCATGATGCAATGCATGGAAATTAATCTTGCCCACCTACCTGTTGGTGTTACAAAGCTGCTCATTCAGTGTTGTGCCATGAACAGCTCATATACAGAGGGGACTCTTGTGACCACCTGTCAAGTTGATGAGTAAAGAATCCTGGCCAAATATTCAATGACATGAATTTGGGGAAGCAGCAAGGTGCAGTAGGAGGAATGGTGAGGTCTAGCCAAAAAGCTGGGGGCTCTGTGATCCAGCAAACAAACAGTTTGGCTTCTCTGGGTCTCTGTGTGTTCCCCAAGCAAATGCGGATAATACTGATCCTACCTATAATGGGATTATTGAGATGCAACACAAAATGAGGTTTTTAAAAGTACTTGATCTATTTTCATGTGCTCTGCAAATAGATTTCTTTCTCTAACAATGGTTGAATCTGAAGGTGGTGTTCTCATGTCTTATCTCTGCAATCCAACCCTGCCTCAGAGGCCTTAGACCTCCCTCATCATCTGGTGAGTGCTACAGTAACTGTGTCTGAGGGCAAATGCTTATAAACAGGGGAGGCAGTGGGCCCCACAGTGCTGGACAAAATACATCTTGAACCACTTGTTTCAATTCCTCAGAAATAGGAGAAACTAAAGTTATCACATTTATTATATGTTCAGTTTAACTTCAGTCTCCTCATCTGTACTAGAAAGTTGTATTTCTATCCCCAACCCATTAAAATTTCAGCATGTTTTCCCCCCAGAAGAGATGCTAAGTCTTTACCTTTTCCAAATAAGGGCATTATTAATGCTCCACTTACCATAATAGTGATTGCTCTTTTATTCCCCCAGTTTTTCTTACAAGGAGTAACACACAATAACTGCACGTTTAAAGTGCACAATTTGACTGTTCTGACACATGAGTACACCTGTGAAACCATCCCCACAACCAAGATAGTGAGGATTATCCACCAGCCCTAAAGGTACCCTATGCCCATTTGTAATCCCTCCCACTTGCCTCTCTAGGTCTCCCACCCCAAGCAACCAGGGATCTAGCTTTCTATCATTATAAATTTCTTTGCATGTCCTAGAATTTTCTATAAATTGAATCAAGCAGCATGTACTTCTTTTCTGCCTGGCTTCTTTCTCTTCAAGTGGGGGGGGGGGGGGGGCGGGGTCCTCCATGTTACTGACTCTATTAATAGCTCACTTCTTTTCATCCTTAAGTAATATCCATTAGACAGATACATTACAATCTGTTGATCTAATCACCTGTAGATGAACATTAGGGCTGCTTCCAGTTTTTGACTATTACTTATAAAATGGCTGTAAACACAGCATGTAGACATCGACTTTCTTTTCCCTAGGAGTGTAATACCTGGATTATATGGTGGGTGTATGTTTGAGGTTGTAAGACATGGCCAGGCATCTTCCAAAATGTCCATGCCATTTTACATTTCTACCTAAATGGCTTAAGAGAGGTCTAGATCATCCACAAACTCACCAACACTTGGTATGATCAGCCTTTTTCATTGTAGCCATTTAAACCAGTATGTAAAAAATAAATAAATAAATAAACCAGTATGTAGTGGAATATTACTGGTGTCTCCATTTGCATTTGCTTAATGACTACTGATGGTGAACATCATTTCATGTGCTTATCTGTCATTTGTCTTCTTTGGTGAACTGTCTGTTCAAACCGTTTGCCCATTTTTTCTGGATTATTTCCTCATTATTGAAAAATCCAAAAGTTTACATGGATGATGCAAGACAGGTAATGAAGAATTCAATCAAAATTTTACATAATTCATGGTACCCACGAGAATAACAGAATCCACCAGTGCTGAACTAAAATATTCTCCAAATGTTATGACCAACTTGAAACTCTTTTTGAAGCCTGAAAAGGACTGAATTCTATTGGTCTTGCTGCTAACTCTACATAGGTTCAGAACTCAAATTAGTAAACGAAATAATTGTATTTTCACATATTCTAATGGTACCTAAACCATCTTAGTTCTTCTTCAGCACATGATTTGAGTGATAGCTCAAATCACCAACATTTCTGTCCCAAAGTCACATTTCACACTCTATGCTAATTGTATTCAAATCCCTCAAGATTCCATTTTATAAAAATTATCTCTTATGTCAAACTCATGCCCACGTTCAAAAAGTGACAAAGGCCAAATCTCTAGCTCACTGTGCCATCAGGCACAGCTAAAATATGATTTGTAAGCATGAAGATGGAAGTCTTCTTTAAGATCTACAGGATAGGGTAGATTGAGGGCAGCAGCTATAGGCTTTCCTTTGAGGAAAAAAGCAGGCCCGGTTGTGCTGTGCAGGGCCATGGGTTCTCAGCTCAATTGTTACAGTTGATGTGGGTTTCCTTTTAGATGCCTGGAAAATGACTATGCTGACCACATCCACATTCTGAAATACTTTTTGAGAACTTGTAACCAAACTGCAGGAACTGACTCATTTTGCAGTGCCCAGCCACCACACAATCGTTCCAGAATAGACTCCAGTCAGAGGCAGAATATCAAGGTCTTAGAACACAAGGCAACAAATTGTCTATTTATATGGGGGAAGCAGAGGGGGAAATCCCAGGGTACAAGGGGCAAAATGGCTCAAGCCCCAGGAGATCATTAGACGTGACCAGCCATAGAGAAGAAAAAGGACCAAAGAGAAGGCACCACTTCATGGGTGATAAATGCATTTCCCTCAAAGCTAGAAGTCAGGGACTGGTGGCAAAGGGACCTTAATTTAATACTGAGCTCTTTCTCTTTCCCCTAGAAAGCAGATTCGCTTGAGAGATGTACATAGGAGAAATTTGGGGGAGATGGGGTCTTGGACTCCCATTCCTAAATTCCTTGCTAAATCAGGAACACACCCCTCATTTATCAAGAACTAAGCAGGAGTGGATCCCAGATCAAGGGATGCCAGAAAGAAGGCAAGGGCCCAAGGCCATCTGGGCTTAGGACCAGAAATCTACAGGTCTCCTGGGGCTCTCCTATATCCTTCCTTACCCACATCTATACCTTTCTCCCTCGGCTCCCAATCCACCTCATCCGAGGGGGTCTGGCTTCCATATGAAATGCCAATTCTTCACTCCCTTCTTCCAATACAGAGTGCCTACTTTAGGGGAGGGTAGAAAGGAGCACAACAGGCCCTCCTCCACCGAACACTCTATGTTCCCCCAATTACTAATTTCTCCAACCCACAAGTGAAACTCTCATTCTCTCAGTCAGTTTCAGCCAGAGGCAGTGAGGAAATCCGGTCCAGTTGAACTAAACTATAAATGACAAAACCAATAACTCTTTTCTGCAGGTGGGTCCCTGGCTCAAAGGATACGGGTGCTAACCCAAATGCATAACTAACTAGCAGAAAGTCGGGCAAGGTGCTAAGGGTCAGATATAAAGTCTCGGGTGGTGTGAAGGAAGATAAACCTGGACAATCCCTAAAAATAGCCATCAAGCACCTGCTAACCCATGTAGGTTGCCAGACCTGGTTGCGTGGTCCAATGTCGATGCTGTGACGTGTACATACATTTTGTGTGTGTTCTCAATGATGCCATGTCAGTTAACATGAAAAGCCCCAGATGACAGAAACTGTACAGACCTTACACAGAAGGGAGGACTTTTACTATCAGGTGACATTGGATCAGATGATGACAAGGGGCTGCAATCCACTTACAGCAATCAACTGTATCTTTGAGAGATTGTGAAAACGCCTTTAACTTTATTATTTAAAAGAAAAAAAAGTAGATCCAAGTCCACACATCCTGACTGGGCAAATGCTTTGACATTCCCATGCTCCCTTTCTGCCTCCAACTGTAACAAGGCACTGTGTAACACAGCTTTTGAACTTGTATCGAACAAGTTTTCATACAGAATTATGAGGAAATCTATCCTTTAACCGAACATAAACCTAAGGACTACGAGAAAAAGAAAACATGGAATTTTTAACACTGAATTACTTGGAAACCATGGCAGTTCCCAATTCTGAACTTTTTTTTTTTTCACTGAGTGTAAAATCGGCAAAGACCACTCCCCATGGGGGCGTGAATTTTTGGCAAGCATAAATGGAATAGAAACATCCCACTGCCTCACTGCTAGTCACTTGAGGACCCTACACCTCCCCGAGGAATAAATGTGACAGGAAGAATTACCCACTTTGGGCTCCTTAACCAATAAGGAGTTGACAGCTCAATTTTCTCTTGCTCTACACCAAGGTTTTCATATGTATAGTAACTATTTTACCAAAAGAGAGAGCCCTAGGTAACTTGTACACACTCCAGTTATGAGGCACCATAGGCTGGGCTCTCCAGGATCTATATATAAATCACCCGTACTCTTGGAACATCATTTTCCTTCTCTCTAATTTCTCATCTCCTACCCTCTAGCAGCTTCTGTGGCCAACAGGACCCTATGAGATCTGACATTCACTACCTCCCAGACCTCATCTGCTAACCTTCAGCCTTTCTTGCTGTTCCATGCCAGCCTCTTCTCTAACCTTGGGACATACAAAGCTTGTTCCCATCTCTAGTGCAGTGGTTTTGTTTTCTTTGCCTAGAACCCTCTTCCTCCATACACCTTCCACATGCCCACAGGTAAGTGTCTGAGCAAGTATCACAGCATCAGAGAGGCCTTTTTCCCGAAATCCCTGGATAAAGCTGTTCTTCCCTAGACTCCTGGATACTCATTCTGTCTGGCCTGGTTTCATTTTCCTCCATAAGTACTTCCTGACACCTGGCATATACTTACTGGCTCTATCACTGTCAAGTCTCCCCCTGCCACACAGGCAAGGACGTTGCTCAGTGTTCTATTCCCATACCGAAAACACCATCTGGCATGGGGTAGGTGTACACCACATTTTTGTAAAATGAACTTTCCCACATGACGCCATTTTGCCAATTGTTCTGCTACAAGCTTACGAAGTCTAGTTGGCACCTGGGCCTATTTTTGTTGACATCTAACCAAATACCCCAGACTTCAAGAGCCAGGTGGACAGAAGTTGTAGGAAAGTGATCATTTCCCTGGGACATTAGGAAAAATCATGCGGGGCTAGGGGGTGGGAAGAGAAAGAATAGTTCTACTCTCTTCCTGCTATTGGTGGAAGGAAGATAAGGGAAGGGTTTTCAAAGAAGGGGTTTATAAAGTATGGATATCAAACAGGATGGATAAAATGATAGAATTTACTGTGTTACCAACCAAACTTGTCCCAAACAGTCCTTATTTGATCTTGCTTAGAAAGAAGAGCCTGAGATAATGAGCCATCGATATTTCCCTTCATTGTACTGTATAGATCTCCTGTTGATGCAGACTTCACAGTTCATGTGGAAAGATAGAAAGTGCTTTCATTGCCTTTGCTGCTGTGGTCAACCCTGTACCAGAAAACATACAAAGCCTGTGCCATCATAAAGAATGTAGATGGTTAGGTGTTTTCTGAAACCTATGGCAAAGGACTCCCCGAGGTTAAAAATCAGCGTTAGTAGTATAAATCCCCCTTCCCTATCTATCCTCATTTTCCCCCCACAAACACAAAAAAGAAAAGGTCTCCCTCATTTTTCACATCTCTACTTAAAGATATTCTCAGAAACTCACAATAAATTTAACTGAGCGTAGAGCAGGATTTATTTTTTGCTCCAAATTAGCTTAAATTCTACTTAAAAATTCTTTTCCAGGATATTGTTGTGGATGCCTTTGCCATCTCTAATGTTCTCCAAACAGGGAAATGAGTTGAAAGTTCAGGAGTTCTTAGAATGTATTTCCTGCCACATTCCCTACTAGGCACCCTTCTTCTACCACCATCAAGAAAGAAAAAAAAGAAAAGAAAAGAAAAAAGAAAAAGAAAAAGAAAAGGAAAAGGAAAAGAAAAAGAAGCCATTTATCTGCATTATTTTCCTGTCACAAGCCTTTTCTTTCTCTGCCTTAAAAAAAGAAGTCCAGCTGCCAGAGGAAGATGCTTTAAGACTCCTATGAATGTCAGCCTGTTTGCCTTGTTGCAAAAAATGGCAAAGGATCAAATAAAAGACGAAGTCACTGAGGGTAAAGGAACAGAGTGGGTAACCTTCCCCTTAAAAGACCCCCACTCTGTACTTTCTTTCATCTGTCTGCAGGTAGGCGATGAATGAGTTATGTGACAATATGGAAAAAGGAAGCAAGGATGGAGGGAGGGAGGGAGGGAGGGAGGGAGGAAGGAAGGAAGGAAGGAAGGAAGGAAGGAAGGAAGGAAGGAAGGAAGAAAGGAAGAAAGGCAGGCTCGATTAGTATGTCCTCCTAAGGACAGGCTTAGTCCAAGGCCAGGAGAGGCTTTAAAGAGATTTCTAAGCACCCTGAATCCCTGGGCTAGGGTAGCCCGCTCTCACCTTCCAAGTCAAATTCTCAGCCCACATTTGAAAGAGGAGGAAATTCTCAAGGTGAAACCCCTTTCCCATTCCCCCAAAATCAACTCCTTATCTAAATATATAGGCTTTTATGTGCATAGATGGCTTCCTGTAATTCTTTACCTTGCAGTTTTGCCCTTCTAAATAGTCCCCAGAACTAGATGGAGATAGAGGAGCAAAAGCATTAGTCATTACAGATGCTTACTCATTTTACTTTTCTATGGATTAGTTCTATGCCAGACAAGGAATCGCCAAAAAGGTTAATGAAAGTGCATCCTTGGGACCCAAATGCTCAAATACTTCTCCCTTCCACCCCCACTTTCAAGTGAAAATATTTGAGAAAAAAATAGGGGAAGTTATATGAGTAAATTTGTTAGTGCATGAGATCAAATGAAAACAAGGAATTCCCCTCCTGGACTTGAGTGGCCTAATTTAAACTCATAAAACACAAATGACTAAAATTGCTCCTGTTGATTCGTGAAATAAGAAGCAGAAAAAGTCAACTGTGTATTTCAATATTGAGAGGGCCAGGCCTGGAAGACAGGACACTTTGCCGAAGACAAATGAGAAGACCATTTCTGAGACTTTCAGGATCAGTCAACTTCTATTCTGCTTTTCTGCCAGAAGTACTTACCAACTATACTGGTGAGAGCCTATGTGGATTTAGATTCCGGTTCCACAGCTTATGGGGTGAATGTCCCTCAACAAGGTCCCCTAGTCCCATGCCTTAGTGTCCTCATCTATGAAATAGGCATAATCATTGCACTACTGGGTTGCCCAGAGGATTGAACGGTGTGGGCAAAGCACTTGCAACAGTGCCTACCTAGCACATGGGTGTAAAAAAGTGGGCAGTAAATGGCAGCCACCACCATCAATGGCTGTTTTCCTTAATCCAATATGAAACAGAAAGACCTAGACCTCAGAATGGATCCACAGGCTTTGAGACTAAAACTGAAGTTGTTCCCAAAAGGATGAGGGAGGGGAACTCAAGTGTGTTAAGCACCACTATTCCAGCAACCACAGCATGCGCTTTACACATGTTCTCTCATTTCACAAAACAGCCCTATGAGCCAGTTAATACTGACACTTCACTCTCTAGGGCTTAGGGAAACAAATGGAGTAGCTTACCCAACTAGCAAGGGGCAGAATGAGCTGGAAGCACAGGTCTACTTGTTTCCAAAGCCTGGGCCTCTTGGGGAGCAAAACACTTCAATGGGTGCTGTGAACAGGGACCTTCTTGAGGTAACCATGGTCACATACTTGGTACTCACTGGAGTAAATGCCTGGAAATTAGAAGATTTTTCTCCCCAGGTAATCAGAACTTTGAAAGCACCCCAGGAAGTTTCACTGGGTGCCTACAAACTCAACTGAGTTTCTCTCATTTAAAAGAATCTTAGTCTCACTTTCCATAGATGTCACACAAATCCTGGGAGAAACTGATGGGCTTTCATTAAGTAAGAAGTTTTCATCCACCTGCCTTTAGGAGAGGTGGGAAAACTAAAAGCATTCCTCCAGTGCCACCACCAGCAATGGGCTTTTAGTAGAACAGACGCTTAAGGAGAATTAAAATCTTACAAAGCGGGATCCCTGGGTGGCTCAGCGGTTGGGCATCTGCCTTCAGCCCAGGGTGTGATCCTGGAGACCCGGGATCAAGTCCCATGTCGGGCTCCCTCCATGGAGCCTGCTTCTCCCTCTGCCTCTTTCTTTCTCTGTGTCTCTCATGAATGAATGAATGAATGAATGAATGAATAAATAAATAAAATCTTTTTAAAAATCTTACAAGGCAGGAAAGGAAGATCCTTTAAAATAAAACCTTACCTTGCTTTTCATAATCATTGACTCCACCCTCTACCTTCAAGTAAGCAGCTATGCTTCTTTCAGCAAGATAATACATTAGGCTGACCACATAAAGCAACAAGAAACCATTTTGCTATTAAAATAGAACTAAGAACAAAATGTCCCAAATATTAAATTGGCTTACAAAACCATATTGTACTCAATTTTATATGCATCTAATCCTTTAAGAATTAAAGAAAGAAAAGAACTCTAATGATCTATTTGCATAACTGTATTATTTACAGTTAATAAGATACATGTATTTTTCATTTTATGTTTTAGATTATCCCAAATACTTTGGAATGTATAAACCAGAATCAGTATAGGATTGAAAGGCAATAGGTTACAGTTGAGAGCTTAGGAACTCGAGCCAGGAAATGTCCAAGATTAGATCACTTACATTCTTTAATGTAATATTATAGAATGGTTTTGTTATCTATTTTTTCCTTAATCCCCCCCCCCAAGGAAAAAAAACAGTAGCAGGTAGGTGGTTTCTTGTTAACCCATGGAAACATGGGTTTCCATGTTTTCACTGGAATAAATATTTGGTATAGTTCCCCAGCTCCCTATTCTAAGGAAATATATGAACTTAGTAATTTAAAATATCTTTGATTCAAAAAAATTCTCAATGATTATATTCAAATTTGGCTAGTTTCCTCTCCTGAATGAAGACATCAGTTCTCCAAATATGGATTGCACAATCAAAAATGTTTGTTTAAGAAATTCTCAGGACGCTGGGGTATCTGGTTGAGCGTCTGCCTTCAGCTCAGGGAGTGATCCCGGGATCCCAGAATCCCAGTATCAAGTCCTACATCAGGCTTCCGGCACGGAGCCTGCTTTCCCTCTACCTGTGTCTCTGCCTCTCTCTCTGTCTCTCTAATGAATAAATAAAATCTTTTAAAAAAAGCAAGAAATTATCATGGTTGTGAATACAAAAATGATAGCTAATAAGTAAGAAAAATCCAATGGGCAGAAAAAATTCATTGATAGCAGTCTGAGATTGATGGAAGGGAATAAGTTTGAAGATGGAGATCAAAGAGTTTAAGTTAGTTCGAAAATAACATTTCTCCTAAGTAATTGACTGACATAAGTAATACATCAGGTGGAGATAAGTGCTAAGAAGAAAAACTAAGTGGAGCAGAGGGATAGAGGGATAGTGAATTTGGGAAGTAGAATGGGGAGGCTGCTATCAGCTTGGAAGGAATGAAATTTTTTTTAGCCCTATAAATATATAGGTATTAAGAGAGATGCCTTATATACTTTTTTGAAAAGTACTGTTAAGGGTATCCTTTTGTGCATTCAGAGTCCTGGAGGTCAAGTTCCACAGGCTATCTGAATTCCCCCAAGGGGCCCCTGCTTTGTCCCAGTGTGGCTCCGGAGCCAGGGAACTCCCTCCCTCCGAGGTGATCCATGCCCTCAGCAGAGCCCAGACCTCCTGCTGGGTTAGGGGCCCAGAAAATGTCTTAAGAAAAGACTTTCTCTCCCCATCCCCCACTCAAGATCTTTTCCTTGGAGCTAAGGAAAGAGTTGTTTCGTGTGTCTTAATTTTTCAAGATAAAGAAGTCAGGCTGACTGCTGATGGAGATCAATGTTGGGAAGGCTGAAAAGAGATTAATAGTCTCTCAGACCCCTGGAACTCCCACACTCCCACCCAGGAGAACTTGCTATAAGCATTCCCCAGCAGGCCCCTGACCATGACCATGGTGGTGAGGTCATCAGCTTCTGATGACACCAGGCACAGGGGGACAAGGAAATCAGGTAAGTAGCTGACATGCCCCTCTGACTCAGTCAAGAGTCCCAGAGCCACATCTCCAGGCCTCTCTCATACCTGAAGTGTGCTCATTATGAGCACACTGCAGTGAGACTGCTTGTTTTCAAACCTTGGCTCTACTACACTTCCTAGCTGTGTCACTTTGGGCAAGTTGCTTCACCATTCTGCGCATCACTTTCCCCATGGAAAACGGGGATAACTATCACATTGTTGATACTCAGTTTTTGAGAGGATTAAAGAAGTGAATATACGTGAAGTATTTTATACCTCTATGTGCCAGGCGCTGCTCTAGATGTCAGGGATTCATGTACAGTGGGGCCTGGCACAGAATATGAACTCAATGTATATCAGTCACTAGGGGTCCCACAAACCCTTATCGGACACTTTGATGATTATTATGATGATTTGATAAAGATGAAAGGGTGACTATTCTACCTACAAAAAACTCTGGCGAGGGGAGGAGGGGCTGGTACAGCCCTCTGGTAATCAAATACTTTACTATTTCTATAGTAAAACATACAAATGTTTGTACTAAGTGGAATAAATAGACTATAAATAGCCTGCCATCAGTTCAGGTCAGGATTTACCACCAAGCCTTTTACAAAACAATCTTTTGGTTTTCAGAGCTTTCTGGGTTTCAGAAGAGATGGTGGACAGACACACACACGTGCGCGTGCGCGCACGCACACACACACACACACATATTAAGCAAGGGGCAAAACCCATTGAAGTCTTCTCTTCCTTTCTGACTTCCGGCGTGGTTAATGACCAAATAAATAGTCAAAACCACTTAGAAGTGGAAAATAGGAAGCCCTTTGGGCATGGAAAATCCATGACTGCATAATTAATCTATGCCAAATATAATCTAAAGAACCCCTTCCCCCAAAATCCAGTGCATCATCAACTACTCAGCCAACCAGTTCATTCCTACACCAGGTCTCAAGTGATCTTGAAGGGTTCCTTAAAGTAATTTTTGAATCGAGGAGAACAGACTAAGTTTCACCACTACTTTCCCAGTACAACCTTCTCTTTCCCACAGGAAACCAACAAGCTACGAAATGACAAATTAAGTTAAAAACGGGTACCTGAAAGGCAAACGTATTCTCTGCAGTCTGCCTGGAGATGTGCCCACATTATGCCAAAGTGGTAAAGTATCCTGCTGCCAAAGGAATGTTCCTTCCCGTTGCATTTTACAGAAAGATCTGTAGCTCTTGAAGAGCTGCACAGTAACTGGTTCAAGATGTTCTCACTGCTGGTCAGCACTGGCTAAAGGATTTGCACAAACCCATGGAAGCCGACTTCTCCCGCCTCTTTATTACCCCCATATGTTGTTATTTTATCTTCTCCAACTTCTCTGACCCCTTTCCATTTATTGCATACTGCAGGATTGCTTTGTTCAAAACCTGTGTTTACCACTCCCATGGCGATCCGGACACAAAGGCAAGTCAGGAAGACACAAAATCAACGGAGATACTTATGTTGCTTCATGGTTTTTTTTCCCCCTTCTCATTATCCTCCTACTCAATGAGACTGTAGTGGGAGGTCTGAATGACATTTCCAAACCCGAGAAGTTAAAGCTACATTTCAACACCCCACCCCTCAGTTGTCATAGGAACAACACTAGGAGGCTTATCTTGGTTCTAACAAACAGCCACTTGTTTGGCTAGCAATTAAAGCTCCCCTCTTCCAGTCAAACACATATACACACAGCCACATACCTATACCTCCAGAAAATGTAACTGGACAGAACTCTATACCACAAATACTTAATTAAGAAACAAGCCCAAAGGCAATGTGTTTATATACCTGAATATGCAAATACCAAATACAATTTATGAGATGTTCTTCTGAGGTTTGTCACTTGACCTGGATCCCCTCACAGGTTTTAGTTCTGTATGCCCACAAAGACATGTGCACACCATTAATATTTTTTCAGAGTATACAAAAATGTTAATACTCTCAGCAACCCCACTGGGTAATTTCAGGGCAACGTTATGGTGTTTATTTTACACGTATTTCTTAAAAATTAAGAAACTGCTAATAAAAGAGCAAACAGAATTAAAAACATGAAGATCTAAAGGAATTCTTCCAGGATATACTTTCTGGCGTTTATTGTTCCTGTTATATTTTTGTCTTTAAAAACAATGGTTTCTAAATGGATGAATAAAGCCTAAAAATTACAGAGGCTGTTTTTCCATTAAGCATGGCAGTATTTAGCCAAATTATTAAATCATCATGTTTTGCCCAAGTATTTACATGAAATACAGAGTTACAAGTTATCGTGAATCACTGAACACAAGCTAGCAGTCAGAGATGTTACCTGTAAGTATTTTAAAGCTTTGACACCATTTTTCTGTCTTCAAGATCCTAAACCCCATAAATTCAGGGGCCTCAGGGAAACAAGTAGCATTTTTCCCATCCTCAGCCACACTTAATTAACTCAAATAACCTGTAATATTCACACATATGGCTCACCGATCTGATTTATTGGAGATCTGCCTGTTTTCAACGGCCATGTTCACCTTGCTTTTTATTTATTTCCTTGAAAATAAATCCTTATGCAAAAGTCTTGAGAACTACTGGTCTGATAAAAACTGATCAAGAGTTTTCCAAGTGTTTAAGAAAAAAAAAATAGATCCTACTAGATTCATCTCCCTCCCCGCCAACTTCATCCCACTCGAGTGCCAACAGAAAGAAACTGCAGCACTGCTACCCTGTTTTTCACTATACATTTCTCCCCTTTAAGTTAAAGAGTTTAAGATTTTGAAAGTTAACAGAATGGGGAAGCAAAAATCAGACACACAGAGTCAACTTTCAACTCAGCTTAAGGTAGTTAAAAAATAGATAACCTTATGTCCTATAGAACCCCAAACTTACCACTGTCAATAACCATTCCAATTCTATAGAGTCCCATTCATTAAAGGAATGTCATCAAAACTACCTATATAATCGCTAGCAGTTAAGTAACATTTTTTTTCCATCTGATTCTATAAGTACCCATCACATGATTGCTTCTATTGACCAATAAGAAAACCGGTAAGATCAGATAACAACCCACCCTTCTAATTCTATTTTTTTTTATGCTATTCCACTTTCCCGGCATGATCATTTCCTAAAAAACCAAATCTAGAAATCAAGATAATATAAAATGCCTAAAACAAAGCTGTGGTTTTCTACAGTTTACAAGTAAGAAGCTATTGTACATAACACAGGTATTCAAAGATTTATTGTACTTTTTTGGCAATTTGAAACATTAGGGCAGCCCAGAATCAAGATTACAAAACTGAATTTGTTTCAGAGAAGAGACAGACAGACACATGTACACAGGTAAGAACTGATCATCACAGTCTCTTGGAACATGACGGTCCATTTAGAAATATCTACCCTTTTGCTGTACCAATTGTAACCAAATAGAACAATCTTAAAATTCATGACACAAATGTAAAAAAGTCTATTACCAGCTTAATCTGCCCTTCATGATCGGTAGGAAATGTTTCCAATCCATTATTTAAACTTTCATTTTGTAGAGTTCTAACTAAATGCTGGATGTCTTGGGGTAGAGGGAGAGATAGTGTGAGCTGAGTAATTCTGAAAGCATCCCTTCAAATATTACACACCCTATTCAGACTAAATGGAAATCCATACCCATGGAATGTCAATGCCCCAGGTCTACCAAACAACCCATTTTATTTGTCCCTCCCCACTAAAAAGAAAAAGGAGGGGGAAAGTCAACAAGTTCTATTACATGTATTAGTCTAAACTGGTAGAGCCCAACTCATCTTTGTTAATAACCAGGCTTCTTCTCAGACTTTATGCTATATTCTTGGGCTACTTTTTTCTAGAATTCCTCACTCTGTTTATATGTTCTCTGGTTCAACACAGTTGTTAGGGGTCTGTGAACAATTTCACAATTCCCACAGACACCATATGATATCTATTAGGGAGCGATGCCACTTTTCACTTACCAATTCTGGATAAAGCAGTACTTCCTGGTGACAGAATGCTGCTGCTTCCGTTCGCTAAAACTCCCTCTTCACAGCTTGATAAATCTGATTATAAAATGTCTTTGTTCCAGATCACACGAGGCGCTTTTCCTGTGAAAGTTTTCTAAAGAGTTAACTGCATTTCATTCCTGTTACAAAATGAATAAGAACAAGGAGGGGAGGGTGCGGGGTGGGGGGACACAGGGAGTAAAGTCCACACAAGTTCCTGGCAAAAAAATTTTAGCTGCATTTTTCTGAGTTTAATCAGTAAGCTATATTAAAGTGACAGTTACCAGTTCAGGGAGCCAGAGTTTGATCAAGTCAGCCACAGCCACTGTGGGTGTCTTCCACTGATGTGCGGACCCCAAGGAAGCAGTCACTTGGTCATCTATCACATGTGGCTGAATCACTGGACACCCGCCACCCCCACCCCCACCTCTGTCCCTGCTGAGCAGCAGGCCAGGAAGGAGAGTGGCTGGACACTCGAAGCAGGACCTCTTATAGGGACCCGCCAATTAGCTGCTGACCAATCACAGGCAGCACCTAGTACCTAAGTCACATGACAGGGCAGTCCCTATGACTGCAGGATTTCTGAATTACTGGGGTTACACAAAGGACACTCATTCAGGAAAAGAGAAAAAAAAAAAAAGCCATAAGCCGAAACAGAAAACGCCCAGGCTGTGACAACTCCAGCTTTAAAACAGAGAACACCCGAGCTTCACACAAGACAGAGAAAGAGCGACAACCAAGCCAGGATGGAAATCAGAGGAGTGCCTGGCACATATTAAAAATTAATCCCAAAGCAGAGGCTGAGTTTACAAACCCACTTCAGCTATAAATATACTACTCCTTCCTCTACAGTCTCCCCGACAATTTCTGCATTTGAAACGTCTTTATTTTAAAAGGCTCCAGTGAACTCCTGCAGAACTCCTGTAGGAAAATGTTTAAGAGACAGAAGTCCCCTCTCTTCCCATCCCCTTGAAATACCCCTGAAGGAGATTCCAAGTTCACCATGAAAAAGTTTCTTAACCAAAATGCACTTCTTTCAAAATGGTCAGATAACTCAGACAAAATCAAACACTGTTTTGACAAATTTGTATGGTAACTACCAAATCATATATAGATGCCCCCCTCCCAACACCCCTACCGTCTCTCATGGAATGAGTTTAGACTGCTTACAAGAACATTCTTACTAAGTAAACAAGCCCCCACACACACCAATGAACTAGCTACCCATCAGTTTTTGTTTTAACCCCTCCAATTTAATTCTTACATATTGATGTCCTAGAAAAAATTCAACTGTGAAAACCCCCTACCATTTCTTTGACCCCCCCCCCAAATGGTACTTACAAATGTTCTTTGTTTCCATCTGTTGGTTTCTCCCCCTCCCCGACATCTGAAGCCAAAACATGGACTTAACTTCATCCTTCAAACCTAAAAGGCCCTATTTTGATCATGCAAGGCTGTTACAGCTCTTTCCCCGAGACAAGTCCAGAACACTCTGCTGCTTGCCATTCCCAATTTATGGAAGGAAGCGTATGTCAAACAAACCAGGTGATGACTCACACTGCCTCCCCCAGCCATATTTTCCCTAGAATGGGAGGGTAGCATAAGTGCAGCCCATTTTGGATGTGACTCAGTTTTATTAGACTGGTGATTGTAGTTAATCTGACAAGCTCACATTTTTCCTTTATAACTTGTACATTACAGGATCAGAATGCACGTTCTAAATGGTTTCAAAGAACGAGATCACATAGATGAGAAAGTTGCAAGATGATTTTTAAGGTATGGCAAAGCTCTGGCTCTCTTCCCAAATATTTAAAACTTCATAATTATCCGTCGAAAATGTTTACGACTGACACAACCCAACCTTTGAGTTCACATGATAGCAGTAAATAGGTTTTATATGTTTAGGGCTACTAGAGGCTTTTACCATGGGGGCCTCAGACTCTTTTCTGTCCTGAGGACCCAAGTTCAAGTCCAAGTCTGGGGCCCACGTGGCAGGTTCTTCAGGAAGTGGTTAGGAGAATAAGAGCCACGTTGAGGCTTTCACTTTTGCATTTATTCTGAGTTACATTCTAACCTGAACTACTCACGAACACGCGTGAGTATAATAGAAGCACATTACCACACATTCACACACAATCTGTACAGTCCTGTAATCCCGACATGCTAAAAGCTGCACCATAAAACCCTGAAAATCATCAACTACTGTTATCTGTAAAAATTCCAATTAAACAAATGGGCATGCCTAAAAATCTTCCCCTTCAGGAAAAACTTTACTACCAAGATGGGAGTGGCATTACATGGAATAAAGTGTTCCCAGGTATTACGCAGACAGGAAGAACGCAGTAATAAGAAGTGCAATGCCCCACACAAAAAATCTGGAAGGCTCGGTCTGAGCAGTTTCACTATAGTTATCTCTTTTCAGCATACTTCCTTTAACCTTGAGCAAAGTCAGCAACTGCTCAGGCTAAGGCTTGGCATTTATTGTTGATTACGCCTAAATGGGAACTAATTTTGTTACGATAGAGAAAATACATTCTACTTCTGGAATGTATTCCAGAACTGTTCAAATATCTAATTTTCAAATTGGTAGATGGGGCCAGATAAAGAGAAAAAGAGTTAAATCAGAGTTGTCTATTCACTTTACAAAAGGATTCCCTGTAGGGTTTTACTGGAATGAAAACCCTACATTAAATTTACATACAGAATCAACTTTCAGAAATTAAACTCACACAATACAATTAAGAAGTGCATCTCCCAATGACACTTTTGAAGCCTTGGTATTTTAACCGTGTGTACATAGTTCTCATTGACTTATTAAAATGTATTCATACTTCAAAAGGGAGGTATTAATCTAGCCCATTGACTTTTTTGAGTAAAATTTTATTGGCTGATAGAAAGTTACCTTCATAAGATACACAGAGAACATAAAATCTGTAATTACACGGCTTTCGATGGAAATAAAAAGATTATGAACACAGAACATTAATAAAACCAAACACCTAAAATTCTGGCATTTAAAAGAATCTATAACATTTTAAAAGCTTGGAGCCAGACCTGCTGGGATTCGAATCCTGGCTCTGCCATTCCTAGGTGTGGCACCTGGGTTAAAAATATAATATATGTAAGTGCTCAGGACAGGGTCTGCCCGACAGATAGTTAACACTATATAAAAGTTGGCTTTTCTTGTTTTCTTCTTCTTTTTTTCTGAGGGCATGGAGCCCAACACAAGGCCCAGACTCCTGATCCTGAAAAGAGATCAAAAGTTGGGACACCTAACCAACTGAGCCACTCAGGTGCCCCTAAAGGTTGGCTTTGCTGTTATCATTATCATGTAATCTCCACCCTTAGGCTGCCCTTTGTGCCATCATTAGAGTCATACATAACCTTAGTCACTCCCCCAAACAACATTTCTGCATGAGAAAAATACAGTTTCTGTAACTATTTTAAAGAAGAATCCCTTGGAACTATTTTACCAATGATGGCAAACACCTAGCCAAGCCATATTTTGCTACCAAAGTCTCAATGATTTAAAATACTCCTCTGAATCTACATTTGACACCTGTTTGGGTCTTTCTATCCTAACTTCTCAGAATTTCCAAAATCCAGTATTATAGGATCGGGTCAGGGCCACCCAGGGAAGGCATTCAAAAAGAACTTCCATTCTAGCCAGCCCAGATGGGCCAAGGCGTGGAAATTCATCAGCCAGAAAAGAAGGTGAATGGGTCAAAGACATGGGGTATCAGGGGCAGGGGCCCACAAACAGAGGTGCCAGGAAGTGGCTCTAGGCTCAGAAAAAAGTACCTGAGATTCACTGTTTATTGTCTCTCCAGGGTCGAGACTTAAAACCTTACAATAGCTACCCTAAGGGAGAACCATGGAATGGAGGGCGTAAAGGGGGTGCCGAAAGAAACCTTAGCATGCATTCTTTCCTATGTGGTCTTTCATTAAGAAATTTCATTTCTTGGGACTCCTGGGTGGCTCAGTGGTTGAGCATTTGCCTTCAGCTCAGGGCATGATCCCGGAGTTCCCGGGATCAAGTCCCACATCAGGCTCCCTACACGGAGCCTGCTTCTCCTCCCTCTGCCTATGTATCCTGCCTCTTTCTTTCTCTCTTTCTCGTGAATAAATAAATAAAATCTTTAAAAAAAAAAGAAATTTCATTCCTTAAAGGAGAAAACTACATGGGTTTCCATATGAAAACTATACGAAGAAATTCAAGCATCCCACAAACCCTTCAGTAACAAAAGCTAATCGTTTCCAGCCAGCATCTAGCATATTTGAAGAATGATAAAAGGGACAGCAAACAGACATTTCTGAGGCTCAGGCAAACTTTATAAATATGGAACTCCACAAATATGGTGCTTGACACGGCTCTGGGGGATACAAGAAGTAATTCTCTATTTTGTTCGAGGACAAGCAACTGCTCTGACTTGTCTTTATCCAGGCAATGCTTGTGAGACAGATGGTAACATAATGGGGGGAGGGCAGCAAAACTAAGAGAAGGTGGTTAGGATTACAAATGAGTGTTTGGGGGGAAGGTTTGATCCCCCCCCTTGCATGTCAGTTCCAAGACGCACAGAGACCCGATTCAACACAGTTCAGCTAAAGACAGTTTTGGAGCTCCAGCATAGAACTTCCTCTCGGCTACCACTCCTGTCCCCAGGCAATCGCTGAAATACCAAATGATCCAACTGTGTCGGGTTCCCACAAACCAGAACTACAGGTCAGGATGCCAACAGCCTGGGTTCCAGGGCTGGCTCTGGGATTCTCACCTGTTGGGACATGGGAAAGTCACCTCATTTCACTCCAAGGCTTTTGTTTCATCTGGAGAATGGGACTATATGAGAAAACACCAGGAGTGAACAGAAAGGACTGCCTCAATGATGTTTGCCACCACTAAGGGTGCACTGCCATCCCTGGTTACCAATCTTACAATTCTGGGGTGGCGGGGCAGCAGGGTGGGGGAGACCCAACCATCCTAGCCTCCCAAATCACGCCGCTTTTGGAGGTAGAATGTTGCAAAGCAACTTTATCACCTATATGTTTCAATGATCAAAAATCTTTGGACAGCTGCTAGATTCACTTGGTGATTATAACAAAGTCAGAAGACTACCTGAGTACACAGTATGTGTGAGAGTCCCAGGATTACAGAATTTTCAAAAAAAAAAAAAACCCCTACCTACGTAGCTATGTATGTGTACACCTCTCCAGGCATGCACACAAACTGTATCTAGACTTATATAAGACAATCTGAACATTTCTTGATGAGAGCTTGCCTCTGTTCCACGCTTTTCATGTTATGTAAGCAGCCACTTTGCCTGTCTTCCTGCAGTGATTTCAGATCTAAGCAGTGTATACTTTGCTCAGAAAAGTTTTTTATTAGTTGTCTTCTTTCCCCACCCATTTTAAAGAACGAACTGACTCAGTTTTTTGATGGCAACGCCACTGGGTGGGAGTGAGTATGGGGGTGGCAGGGTGGGAGAAAGGGAGGATGAGGAGGAGGAGGAGGTGGCAGGAGCCAAGAGCTGAATCACAGCCATGTGAGTAATCTTAGGCTTTTTTTCTCTTCCTAAGGGTATGAATCAAATTAAGCTTGTTTTGCTGTGGATGAAGGAAGAGGAATATAATAGCGTGAATCAGAGCAATTATCAAATATGTGGTGCTCACTAAAAATTAATTACAACCACTGCCTTCTCTCACACGTCTGCCAGAAGATGCCAGAGAGCTTTTGTTAATCAATATAATGCTTTACAAAAATTCTTAAGAGTTTGAACTTGATTCTCACCCTCTTCCCTTTAAAAATTTCCTTTTACACATGAATTTCAGAAACAGGAATTATTTCGGAGCTTCTGTGAGATAATCTTTGGCCCTTGGAGAGAAGTGTGAAAACAACGCGGCTAATACTGGGTAGAGACCAGGTTACACACTATCTAGCCTTGAGTGCTAGAAGCAAAATAATGAGTTTATGAAAACAATTGCTCAGAAATGAGTTTAACCTCTCAGGAGCTTTCTGAGGGGAATGCTGCGTGCAACAACAAACCCAAGGGAAAAAGTGGACATTCTTTTATAATAGTTTTCGGTGAGAATAAAGTTGCTTACAGACTGCTTGAACTTCCTTATGCTGAGTTAAGTGGATCCTCATCGTTTTAAGAATTTACTAGTGGAGTCATAATGAGAAAACGATGGATTGAACATATAAAATCAATTTTCTGGAATGTACAGAGAGAGTAAGAACACAGCTCAATTATTTGTAGTCAGGGTACAGCTCTACAGATTTCTATAGAAAGGCACTTCCTTTTTTGCCATATTTGAAAATCCAATCTATTTAGTAATTCATGGAATCTAAGTATTACCATGGCGGGGGGGGGGGGGGGGGATTGGCTATCTGAAGAGAAAGGCACAATATATCTATTTATCTATAGATAGGCAAGTGTACCCTATGGTTTTAGTACCCTTACAGAATATTCCACACACAGGAGCTTGAGGAGAATAGTGTCTTTATCACACTGTCACATTTTTCAAAGTTCATTTCTATTTATGGGACAGTGTATTCTGTGCCAGCACAACCTTGGGGGGGGGGGGTTGTCTCCAAATAAAATATTTCAAGAGCACTCTGAATAAGCGAAGTCTTTTAACTTTTCTATGCCTCTATGTTCCTCAATTTGGAAACTGTAATCTGTAATGACAGCTCTTTAGGGATGACAATTTGTATGCCCAGGTTTATACATTTATAAATCTGCCACCTAACATGAACATTTTGGAGATATTAGCCAAGATTTATTTACATAATCTAGAAATATATATATCAATAGTAGTTTCACATAAAATGAGCCAGATGTTGAGGAGCACCTGGGTGGCTCAGTGAGTTAAGCATCTGCCTTCAGCTTAGGTCATGATCTCAGGGTCCTGGGATTGAGCTCCAGAGCTCCAGAGCTCCAGGTCAGGCTCCCTGCTCAAAGGAGAGTCTGCTTCTCCCCCTTTCTCGCCCACTTCCCCCTGTTCCTGCATGTGCTCTCTAATAAATAAATAAAAATCTAAAAAAAAAAAAAAAAGAGCCAGATGTATTTTCAGACTAAGTAACTTGGATATATCAACCCCCAGTCCTCTAGTTCCCTGCTGCCCAAACACAGCAAACTTAATGATATGGCTGTATTTGACTTTCTACATTTCAAGCCAGTAACTTTCCCTACTTTGACTAAGTTTCTCATGCAGTAGGAATAATATTCCGAAACCTGATTTTGTCCCATCCTGACTTATCTTTATGCCCTTGCCATAAAGACATGACCAGAAATTTTCTATTTGTATTTTAGTTCTCTTTTTAAGTGTTCTAAACAGTATTTGCAGAGGAAGACACTAAAAAATTGTTCTAATTAAATTCTCAGCATCTGAGTCCCCTGAAGAGAGTCCTTGGGAGTACTCCAAGTGGGTTTCTGCTGCCCTCCAACATAGCAAATGTTCAGAGGTGGTGGTAGGGAGTGGAGTGGTGACCATTCTGAGGTTTTTACAAATGGGAAAACCCAGAATATTTTCTTTTTTTAAGGTTTTATTTATTTATTCATGAGAGACACACAGATAGGCAGAGACACAGGCAGAGGGAAAAGCAGGCTCCCTGCGGGGAGCCTGATGTGGGACTCGATCCCAGGACCCCAGGATCAGGACATGAGCCAAAGGCAGATGTTCAACTACTGAGCCACCCAGGCATACCAGAACCAGAATTTTCAAAGGCATAACTGATGCTTACTGCAGATGCACTGAATACCTAAGAATCAGTCCCTAACTACACTAAGGTGATCAGATTTATAGCTAGTGATAGGGGAGAGGAATCACAAATAGTAACAAAGACCACTTGGAGGCCAGGCATCCAGGCCAGGCCAGTAGTGGAGGAAGATATGGTGTGGTGTTGGGGTAGGGGTATGGAAGAGGTACTGGGGAGGGGACTTGGTTGGGAGACAAGAATGACGGGGCTATCAAATACGGACCATGCCACAGAAGGCTGGCTTATCAAAGGGAATAAACAATAGAAGTGGGAAAGAGAAACAAGAAAAAGAGGGCATGAATTCATTTTAAAAAATACAATTTTCGGGGTGCCTGTGGTGGCTCGTTCAGTTAAGCATGTGCCTTCATCTCACCTCCTAATTTTGGTGTCCTGGGATTGAGCCCTGCTCAGCAGGGAGTATACTCCCTCTCCTCATCACCTGTGCTCTCTCTTGCTATCTCTCTCTCTCGTTCTCAAATAAATAAAATCTTTAAAAAAAACCCATTATTGTAAAGGTTGAGCTTTTTATTACCAAACTTGCACTCAGCCCTCTTTAGGGTTTTGGGTTATTATTCCTATACCCTATCTCTCTAGTCAATATACCTAGATCCATCATTATCATCTCTCCAGGATATGTCCAAGCTATTAAAAAACTCAGACTGTGGGTAAGCAGCCAGCAGGGTAGTGAGGGGGGCTAAAAAGCACCCCAGGATTAAAGGACCTAGACTGATTGAAGCAGAGGGAAGGCTGGAAAGCAAAGACACCTGCCTGTTGTCGGACGTGTGGCTAAGAAAAGTCCTATCACACAGAGATGGGACTGGCATCCTAAGCAAAGGAGGGTCTTAAGAGTGGGAATAGGAACCCAGCAGGGATGTTAAAGGGGGCAGGGGGTCACCCTGCCCACTGGGTGGCTGGCTTTCAGCCCCTTCTGACTCCTGCAATTCTAGAATTCCAAGTTGCTCTATTTCAACACTTTTGTAGAGCATTTTCCATCACTCTAAAACAATTGCATTGAAAGAAAGCCTGTGCCAAAGCAGAAACAGATCGATGCAGAGTTCCTCTGCTGGAGGAATAAGTCGCAAATTAATTTAATCTGATTATTTCCTCTGTGGCGTGACAATCCACGTATGAATCCCCCTGGGATGTGTCTGCCTCTGATCTCACCTCCTGTGACCAGGAACCATGTACAGTGAACTGGCTGGTTGTACAGTAGGACAGAACAACTTTTCCTCTCAATTCCCACTCCAATGGATCACTGGAAGAAAACAAGATGACCCATTAAAAACTGCAGCTGTGCTATCGTTATGTAAGATATCACCATGGGAGGAAGTCGGGTGATGGCTCCGTGAGCCCTCTCCATACTATTTGTGTGACTTCTGAGGAGCCTGTAATTATTTTGAAAGAAAGAGTTCAAAAACAAAACCTGCAGCTGTCTGAAAAACTTATCTTCAACTAATTGTAGCAAACCAAAGTCCAAACTCATTTTTGGATAATTACTCCCAATGGTGCTAGGAGCAGCTTGATGCCAGAGAAACATTCTGTAAGAAACCCAACAAACTCTAACTCAAATACCCGACCAAGCCTCTCCCTTTTTGTGAATGCATATGGTAGAGTATGCATTAAGTACACCCTGACTGAAGATACACTGGGATCTTAGAAATGAAAATAAACTAACTAACTAGAAGGGACAAAATTCAGATCTACAAATTTAGTTTTAGAATTCTAAGATGCAGAAAAGAGACCCACTCTACCTCACCCAATCTGAAATGTCATAGATTGTAAGACACTCCCTTCTTTTATGTACCATTAGGAAAGAAACAAACTTTGCCAATTAACTGTGACATGATGCCTCAAAGGCAGTCCTCAGTGATGGTCAAACTAGCCTCTCATTTGCAGTGTCGGAGATGGGCGATTTCTCCTGCCTTCAGTTGTGTTGCTTGGCATGTGGCTGGCAGCCCTTTAGCATGTATCTCAGCAGCAAACAAAACAGTTTCAAATACTTGAATTTTCCTAGTTGTTGCTTTAAAAGAAAACGTGGGGGAATCCCTGGGTGGCTCAGCGGTTTAGCGCCTGCCTTTGGCCCAGGGTGTGGTCCTGGAGTCCCGGGATCGAGTCCCACATCGGGCTCCTGGCATGGAGCCTGCTTCTCTCTCTGCCTCTCTCTATCTCTCTGTGTCTATCATGAATAAATAAATAAAATCTTTAAAAAAAGAAAAGAAAAGAAAATGTGGGATTTCAGTCATTTCTCCAACCATGAACATTTGCCTCACTAATATCAAATTTACTCCCTACTGTGCTAATGCCTTCCTTTTTGTGTACACAATAGGATTTTGTTTCGATGCCAATAAAATTTTATTTTGGTAAGTGTAATCTTACTGAGAGTGTATCAAATGGCAGATACCCTAGGCCATATATAGGACCAACAATACAGATCAACTGAACTGCTGCCCATGTAAACAGCTACAGCCAGCTTTGTGTGTGCATAGGCAACAGCAACAGCATGACCACTGCCCAGCAGATGGCTACTGAGAGAGGCCATCCATTCTAATATGCATCCAAATTTTAAAAATAGTCAAATATGGGGAGTAGGTAGAGGGAGGGGTCTTAGAATATATTAAATGCCATAGATACTATAGATCCTCTTCCAGCCTGGGCAAATACTCATTGCCCATACCCTATTTCTGACTACCTACTCCAGGTAATTCCTCATTCCTTCAAATATTTTTCATGGAGTACTTCTAAATTCCAGGTACCAGGCTAAGTTTAGGGAATACAGCAATTAACAAGAGACAAAGCACCTGACACCTCAGGGAGTTTCCAGTCCAGAAGGGAAAGACACACAATCAAATAAATGCAAAATAAGCTAGGCAATGATGAGGTCTTTGGCAAGATACAGAGCAAGCAAACAATCCCGGAATGTAGGTAGGAGTAGGGGAGCGATCAGTGAAGGAAGGCCCCTCTGATCAAGTAGGCATTTAAACAAAGTTCTGAAGGAAGGCAGGAAGGTTCCATAGAGATCTGGGCAACAAAAGAGGGAGTGAGGCAGAGGAAAAACTTGCCCAGGGGTGCTGAGGTAGGGGTATATCCGGTCAGTTACAGGGAAAGTAAAGAGGCCAGTGTCACTATAACAGAATGGGCAAGGGGGAAAAAAAGACGTAACAGTGATTAGATTGAGCAGGGATGGAGGGAGCAGATCACTCAGGGCTCTCTAGGCCATTATCTTTCAAGGATGATGGTATGCACTCTGAGAGAAATAACAAACTGTGAGAGGCTCCTGATCAGAAGCGTAGAACCATCTAAAAGTTTAACTCCTGAGGCAAAGGAATGACAAAGCACCTGCTGATGAATCCAAATGAGGGGACAGCGATCTAGCCCAGGTGGTATCAGTGGAGGTAAGGGTGACTGGCCAGATATGGGACATCTTGTAAAGGCAGAGAAGATAGGATTTGCTGATGTTGGGTAAGCTAAAGAGAAGACTCGTGGGGGACTCCAGAGTTTGTGGCCTGGGTAACCAGAAGAATGGAGCCTCTATTTCCCCAAGTTTGGGACAGGCTGAGCATGGCAGAGGTGGGGAGGTATGAAGAACTGGGTTTTAGACATGCTAGGTTGGAGATGCTGGTGAGATATCCAAGAAGAGATGAAGGTGAAATTGAGCAGAGCACTGCAAGATGAAATTATCAGCATTTAGGTGGCATTTAAAGCCGCAGGATCAGGCAGCCCAGGTGGCTCAGCAGTTTAGCGCCACCTTCGGCCCAGGGTGTGATCCTGGAGACCAGGGAACCTGCTTCTCCCTCTGCCTATGCCTCTGCCTCTCTCTCTCTCTCTCTGTGTTTCTCATGAATAAATAAATAAAATATTTTTTAAAAAGTACATAAAGCTGCAGGATTAATTTGCCTTTGGGCGCAAGGATAGATAGAGAAGTGGTAGGAGGACCGAGGCACTCAAATATGAAGAGGTTGGGGCAATCAATACCAGGAGGAATCAGGAAAGGAGACTGGCAAAGAACACCCTTGCATCAGCAGAGCACCAAGTGTGACATCAAGGAAGCCAAGTGAAAAAAAAAATGATTTCAAGGAAAGGGGTATGAGTAGCTGGGTCAAATCCCGCCTGCAGGCTGAGAAAGGTTAAGGACTGAGAAGTCAGCATTGGATTTGGAACATGGAGTTCCTGGGTGCTCTTGACCAGAGTCATTTTGGAGGTGGGGGGAGGTAAGGGACCAGACATAAAACCTAACTGGAGTGCTAGCAACGGCACATGGAGGGAAATGCATTTGAGGCAATACATAAAGATAACACTTAAGAAATCACATAGGAGCTGGAAGGGAATGTGGGTGGGAGAAATGGATGATGCTGAGGAATACATGGATAACTATAGAAGCTTCAATTAGGAAACTGGTGACAGAACCCAGCTTGCCATGGAGAGGCTGGCCTTTGTTGAGGCCACATGGGAAAACGACCCCATGAGCACCCAAGGAGTCATGCCCGTAGGTTCAGAGGTAGGAATGCGTAGAAGGGCTAATCTCCATATTATACACCTCATTAAGACCTTTTAAGAGATGGATTCATTTGTTCTCTCACTTTTTGTTGTTGCTGTTGCCATATCAGATGCAGTAAGCCTACAGTCTGAATCCAGAAATTTTGTAAAGTAGCTAAAGACACATGGGGCACCTACTAGCTGGCTCAGTCAGTGGAGTTCGCAACTCTTGCTCTTGGAGTTGTGGGTTTGAGCTCCATGTTGGGTACAGAGATTACTTTAAAAAAAATGTTGGGGGGGGCCTGGGTGGCTAAGTTGGTTGAGCATCGGTTGAGCCTCCGACTCCTGATTTCAGCTCAGGTCATGAGATTGAGCCCCACGTGGGGATCTGTACTCAGCAAGGAGTCTGCTAGGTATTTTCACTTTCCCTCTCCCTCTGTCCCTTCCCCCTACTCCCTGCTTACTCCTGCTCTCTCTCTCAAAATAAATATATCTTAAAAAAATTTTTAATCAGGGGATCCCTGGGTGGCTCAGCAGTTTGGCACCGGCCTTTGGCCCAGGGCACGATCCTGGAGTCCCGGGATCAAGTCCCGCGTCGGGCTCCCGGCATGGAGCCTGCTTCTTCCTCCACCTGTGTCTCTGCCTGCCTCTCTCTCTCTCTCTCTCTCATAAATAAATAAATAAATAAATAAATAAATAAATAAATAAATCTTTAAAAAAAATTTTTGATCAAAAGTAACTAAAAAATTTTAGAAATAAAATAAAAGTAACTAGGGGCACCTGGGTGGCTAAGTGGTTGAGCATCTGCCTTTGGCTCAGGTCATGATAGCAGGATCCTGGGATCAAGTCCCACATCAGGCTCCCTGCAGGGAGCCTGTTTCTCCCTCTGCCTATGTCTGCCCCTCTCTCTGGGTCTCTCACGAATAAATAAATAAAATCTTAAATAAATAAATAAATAAATAAATAAATAAATAAATAAATCTAAAGAAACATTTTTAAAGAGAAAGAAAGAAACATCAAGATTGTTGTTGTTGTCACCCAGAGTGATGCATGGCTATATACTGAAGTATCTGGCAAACGTTAAACCACAAACATTAAACAGAGCTGTGGGTAAGGAATGGCACTGGCTTTTTGTTTACAGACCTAAGAAACACAATGAATGAAAAGTAAAGAGTGTCAGTACCAAGTAATACTGCAAAGCCACTACAACAACTTCAGCATCAGTAGCTTTTGTATCTTAGTCACATTGTTTGAAAACACCCCAACTACATAGTTTATGGAGACCCATCACCTGGAATGATGATACAAGCTTCAGACTGAATATCTCTCTAGTCTGACACTGGTCACTCCTTGTGTGGCCATCACGTTGAGTCTATCTGTGGCCACAGAACTAAGGATGACCAAGTTCTTGCTAACTGAAGACAAGAAGCCCAACTACTGAGCTTCATGAGTTCTAGATAAATAACCTGGAGAGGACATCAAAATTTATCACAAAAACGCTGTGTGTAGGGTACCTGAGTGGCTCAGTCAGTTAGGCAACTGCCTTCGGCTCGGATCATAATCGCAGGGTCCTGGGATCCAGTCCCACCTTGGAGTCCCCAGAGGGAGCCTACTTCTCCCTCTACCTATGTATCTGCCTCTCTCTCATGAATAAATAAATAAATACAATCTTTAAAAAAAAAAAAAGTACAGGTTTAGAAGCCAGACCACCAGGGTCAAATGCCAACCTCACCATTTACAAACCATGTAACTTTGAGCAACTTCCTGAACAACTCTGCCTGTTTTCTCATCTTTAAAATGGAGGTAACCAATAGTACCTATTTCATAGGATTATCAGGAGTATAAAGAGAATTGGTATCTGTAGTAATTATTGTAAAGTCACATTCACCATCTTGGAAATTAAAACTGATCATGAAAAGAAAGAAGAAAGGAAAGGAGAGAAGAGGAGAGGAGAGGAGAGGAGAGGAGAGGAGAGGAGAGGAGAGGAGAGGAGAGGAGAGGAGAGGAAAGGAAAGGAAAGGAAAGGAAAGGAAAGGAAAGGAAAGGAGAAAAAAAGAAAAGAAAAGAAAAGAAAAGAAAAGAAAAGAAAAGAAAAGAAAAGAAAAGAAAAGAACAAAGACACATAAGTAGCAGTGGGACCTTCTCAGGAATTCGTAAAACCAGGGAATCAGCAAGTCACATATCCTTGCAACAATCAATTGTACTCCAAAATTTGAGGACAATAAATAATGGGCTTTTCAAAAAGCATTTTAAATAGTCTTAAAACAAAACATATAGGTGTCAAGTGCAGATTACAAGACAAAATTCACATTTTAGGGCAAGGAGGAGACTTGAGATCAATTGTAGGTATGCTTGCTTTAGGGCCTTTTATCCTCACAACCTCCTCTGAAATTTTAGGGGCAGCACTGGCACAAAGCACTGTCTGCTGAGTCAGAGAGGAGATCTATAACCTACGGGGAAATCGTGCGGGGAGGACACTCCCATATTTAATCCCTGAAACCAGAAACAGTCCTAAAAAAAAAGGTCAGTGACTGCTGATGGTTAAGTAAATAGGATGTGGTAGGGTTAGCAAGTGAACCAGAGCTCCCTATTGTCCATTCAAGTCATCCCCTCCACCTTGCCCTGGGATGTGGGGTTCTACACAGATGGTCCTCAATTGCCCAGTTAAAGAGACCATGTTTTAAGTAGAGGGATTCTCCATGGGAGAGTCTGGGAATCCCCAGGGTATTTCTGAGAGGGCTGTGGTCTCCATCCTGAATGCTGTCAAAGTGCCCAGCCCTCCCTGCTTCCCTCCCATCAGGTGGCTTGAGGCTCCCAGGGTTGTTCCAACCAGGCCTGTCACCACTTGTCCCTCCCTTTTAGCCCCAGACTTAAGGAGACCGAATCAATCAGAGAAGGGAAATATGAAGAGACGATGGTGTGGATGGCTTCCGTATTTAAAACCACACAGATTTTAAGAGGAGCATGGAATGCATGTGCCCTCAGAAGAGGGTCTCGGGGTATTAAAATTTAAATTTGTATCACCAATGCCCTCTGTGCTCTAACAATCAGCAAATGAGATATGATTTGATTGTGCAACAAGTATTTATTCTTTTACCCTCCTTCGCGCAGTCCCAGGCTGAGCTCTGGGCAGGTAGAAACACACAGGACAGAGACCACGCCCTCCAGATTCAAGATGCAAGTAACAGAGACCAGAGAACGACAATCAGGAAAGACCATGATGAGGGTAGCCCTGGTGGCGCAGCAGTTTAGCGCCGCCTGCAGCCCGGGGTGTGATCCTGGAGACCCGGGATCCAGTCCCACATCGGGGTCCCTGCATGGAGCCTGCTTCTCCCTCTGCCTGTGTCTCTGCCTCTCTCTCGCTCTCTCTGAATGAATAAATAAATAAATCTTAAAAAAAAAAAAAAAAAAAAGGAAAGACCATGATGAATCTAAGGCCATCTGTGGGCTCTAAAGTGATGAAACTGGCAATACCTTAAGCTTTGGAGTGCTTTCTCCAAAGGAAATTGCCCAGAAAGCCCAATACATAAAACAGATCCACGCAAGTGATGTGGGAGAAGCTGGAGGAGCCCCTGTAGGCAGCTCTGCTCTCTGCTGCCTGCCCCCAGCCTGGAAGCCCAACAGTGCCCACCCTTCAGAACCCTCAAGGAGAGGCGGGGTGTGCTTTTGAACGTGAGCAGCACCAGTAGGCAGGTAAAAAGGGGGCCTCTACGCAGGAAGAGCCAAAAAGACAGGTGTGGAGGACTAGAAAAGGCTTGTACCTCAATTTCTCCTTTCTGACGTAAATTCTAATCTTGAACAGCCTGCAGCAGCTGTGCAGCTAGTGAGAGTGGTGCAGTAGTGGCCTGGGAAGGGCTGCATGAAGGGCAGAGCTCAAGAGCACTGCCCACGGCCGGAGAGAACAGCTGGGAGCCACACTTCCTGACCCAACCTGCCTTCTTGGCCCAGCTCTCAGCTGGGGCTCCCAGTGTCACATGGTGATCACTATGAAGGGAGGCACAGAAAGATGGGGATCCCAACCCAAGATGTCCCCCGAGAGTTAACGTATCAAATACAGTGAGGAGGGAGGCCAGGGTAGGCTGTAAAATGTGTGCCTATGCTCACCAGGGTGGGTATTTCTCAACACCACCCCCTCATTTCCCCAACTTTTACGACACATGCTAATATAGTTCCAGGAGGTCAAATCTCCCCATGTTTCAAGAGGGAAAAACACCGCAGCACTTATAGCACTGTGTGGGCCAAAGAGAACATAGCAATGGGCCAGTGGACACATCTACATTAGAAAAGGGGTCTGGGCAGCCCCGGTGGCTCAGAGGTTTAACGCCGCCTTCAGCCCAGGGTGTGATCCTGGAGACCTGGGATCGAGTCCCATGTCAGGCTCCCTGCATGGAGCCTGCTTCTCCCTCTGCCTGTGTCTGCCTCTCTCTCTCTCTCTCTCTCTCTCTCTCTCTCTCTCTCCCATGAATAAATAAATAAAATCTTTAAAAAAGAAAAAAAAGAAAAGGGGCCTCCATCTGTCTTGCCTACTACACCAGCCCCAGTATCTTGCCCAGGGTCTTATGTACACAATGTGTCCAATATACATCTGTTAAATGAGTCTGTGAGAACCAAGTATCTGAATTGGCAGCAGATTGTAAGCCAACTTCTTTGTCTCCCCTCCTTTAGAGAAACACTGCAGTTTGGGGGAAGTTGATGGGGTAGCAGGTTCTAAATAAAGGGAAATCTATGTAGAAGTTACTCACAAAGTCACTATTAACAGTGCCAAGGTTACTGTATTTGCTCTCCACATCTCAATTCTTCAAATTCATTTACTAGGCAGTAATACATAATCTCAATCTAATCCTTTCCTTCCTCTTTTTCCTTCTTACCCTCTTCAAAAGATTTGAAATTTTACCAAGAAAAACAAAATACTTATCACTAAGTAAATGGGGAATGCATTGCAATTCCATATCAGGGTGGCAGGTGGCGCTACCTCTATCTCCAGCCTCAAAAGGTAGCCAAGGACCTGGGCTCAGAGTTTCTAACTACTGGAAACCTAGTCTTTGGTAGAGGGAGAGGGAGAGGGAGTACTAGGGGGGAAATGTGCATACTCATGGCGTTGCTAGGAACATCTCCAGAGCTCTTACATCAAAATGTATTTCTGGGGTTTTTAAGATGGATCCCAAGTCTCTGTTCTCCGTAGCTCTGGATACACTTTACAGAAAGTTAAGTGTGAGGTTTGAGGAAGCAGGGAGTTCCAAGATGCACAGGGGAAAAGTTCTACCTAAGGTGTATCCTGAACATAAGAATGAAACAACTCTTACAAAATAATGGGGAGATGGTTCCAGAAACATAACCACTCAAGTGAGATGCTGAATCAGAGCTTCAGGGAAAAGACCGAACATCCCAGAAATGAGCAGATCCTAGAATTGCCAGGAGTAAAGAAATTCCTGGTCAACTTGCTGAGAGCATGTGAGACTTGGGTAATGGTACCCTACCCACCATAGGAACATATACCACTGCTCAGAGCAACAGAAAGTTTGGGCCAATTTTCAAGGAAAAGGAAAAAAAAACTGGGGCTGAAGAGGATGAGGAGAGGATAGGCTTCATTGGAAAAGTGCCTATACTGGTGGGATTATGAAAGCCAGTTCTACTGATGGGAATGCAAACTGGTGCAGCCACTGTGGAAAACAGTATGGAGGTTCCTCAAAAAGTTAAAAATAAAACTACCAGGGACACCCGGGTGGCTCAACGGTTAAGCATCTGCCTTTGGCTCAGGGCGTGATAATGGAGTCCCTGGATCGAGTCCCACATCGGGCTCCCTACATGAAACCTGTTTCTCCATCTGCCTGTGTCTCTGCCTTTCTCTTTGTGTCTCTCTTATGAATAAATAAAATCTTTTTTATAAATCAATCAATCAATCAAACTACCCTACAACCCAGTAATTGCACTACTGGGTATTTACCCATAGAATACAAAAACACTAGTTCAAAGGAATACATGCACCCCGATGTTTGTAGCAGCATTATTTACAGTAGTCAAATTATGGAAGCGACCCAAGTATCCACCAATAGATAAATGAATGGATAAAGATGATGTGTGGTATGTATACACACACACTGGAATGTTACTCAGCCATTTAAAAAAATGAAATCTTGCCGGGGTGCCTGGGTGGCTTGGTGGTTGAGCATCTGCCTTCGGCTCAGGTCATGATCCCAGAATCCTGGGATCGAGGCCTGCATCGGGCTTCCCACAAGGAGCCTGCTTCTCCCTCTGCCTATGTCTCTGTCTCTCTCTGTGTGTGGCTCTCATGAATAAATAAAATCTTAAAAAAAAAAAAAAGAATGAAATCTTGCCATTTGCAACAACATGCACGGGGCTAGTGAGTATTATGTTAAGCAAAATAACAGCAAAAGACAAATACTATATGATTTCACTCATATGTGGAATTTAAGAAAGAAAAAAGAATGAGCAAAGAAAACAAAGACAAACCAAGAAACAGACTCTTAACTACAGAGAATACACTGATGGTTACCAGAGGGGAGGGTGGGGGCGGGGGGGAATGGGTGAAATAGGGGATGATGATTAAGAAGTGCATTTGTTGTGATGAGCACCAGGTAATGTGAAGAATTCTTGAAGCACTATATCGTATACCTGAAACTAATGTAACAGTGTATATTAACTAGAATGGAATTTAAAATAAAATTAAGATATTTTTGAAAAAGTCTGTTTCAGTTAGGGGCACCTGATTGGCTCAGCTGATAGAGCACGTGACTCTTGATCTCGGGGCTGGGAGTTCAAGTTCGGTGTTGGGTATAGAGATTAACTAAATAAATAAACTTTTTTAAAAAGGTCACTTTTGAAAATATCTCTCCCTCTTCAGTGAAAGAAAGCAAGCCAGGTCTAGGTGAGTCAGGACTTACTAGTCACAACTAAAGAACTTCTATGTGTGCACCCTCCTCAAACAATCACACCTACTCCCTTCATCTTCCACTCACCAAAGACAGGTCCTGAACTAATGCCATACCATGCCTCATGCCTGCCTTTGCACTAGGCCTCAAGGTATATTCAGATCTTCCCCCTGACCTTTTAACAACACCAAAGGTAGTCCTGGAACAAGAAACACTTTTATCTATTTCTGCTGCCCTTTTGAAAAAATAGTTCTTTATGGAAATTCTTAAAGGCACGTACAAAAGTTGAGAGAACAGTATAATAAACTTTACCTGCCTTACTGGCTTCAAGGATTACCTTTGCCTATCTTGTTTTCCGCCATTAACTTCCTGTCCTCATTCTAATAGTTAACAAAACTGGAATTAGAAGGGAAGGGCCTCACTCAGAGAGCCACCCTGTTAGAAGCAGATATAAGGTTTTAACTAAGGCTAAGTCTCTAAAAAACTGAAAAAGGTTCTTTGAGAGATTAAAACTGAGGAGAAACAAAATGAAAAGAATAGATTCTGAGTAAAAATCACTTACCATCCTTTTAAGTAGATTCCATCTCCCTCAGAAGTTAAAAAAAAAAAAAATCAGCAGGAAAACAGATAAAAGCAATATAATATATGTCTTTTCAGGCCAAGGGGTATATTTCTTAAACACTGCGGGGTTTTTCTAGATTTATTTATTTGACAGAGAGAAAGAATCTCAGACAAACTCCCTGCAGAGCAAGGAACCCGAACCAGGGCTTAACATGGGGGCTCAATCCCAGGACCCAGAGATCACGACCTGAGCCGAAATCAAGAGTCGGATGCTCAACCAACTGAGCCACCCAGGTGCCCCTCAATGTTGTTTTAAATGATGAGATGGGGGGGATCCCTAGGTGGCTCAGCAGTTTAGCGCCTGCCTTCGGCTCAGGGCGCAATCCTGGAGTCCCAGGATCGAGTCTCACATTGGGCTCCCTGCATGGAGCCTGCTTCTCCCTCTGCCTGTGTCTCTGCCTCTCTCTCTCTCTCTGTCATGAATGAATAAATAAAATCTTTAAAAATAAATAAATAAAAATAATTAAAGAATAAAAAATAAACGATGAGATGGTTATGTATTTTTCTTGCAATTTACATTATTAGCAGGCATAAGGTTAATATTCACCAAGCCACAACAAAAGCCTGTAGGTCCATGTTCGGAGACTTTGTAAAAAGGTTATATGGGGGGAAAAAATCTCTATTTTTTAAAATAGGGGATCCCTGGGTGGCGCAGCGGTTTGGCGCCTGCCTTTGGACCAGGGCGCGATCCTGGAGACCCGGGATCGAATCCCACATCGGGCTCCCGGTGCATGGAGCCCGCTTCTCCCTCTGCCTGTGTCTCTGCCTCTCTCTCTCTCTGTGACTATCATAAATAAATAAAAATTAAAAAAAAATTTAAAAAAAAATAAAAATAAAATAAAATGGACAGTAAATGTCTATAATTGAGAAGACTGCTATATTCGTTTGTTATTTTATACCCATATACACCTCTATGTTTTGGTGGAGAATGGTGGAAATCTTTTTTACAATATAATTTTAAGAGGATAGAGATCCTTTCTTTTTCAGGTAATGAAGCATGCTTCCTAAATAAAACTAAGGAGTAGACATTTGCTCTTCTCCCAGGACTATGATAAAAGGTTTTATTTTATAAAAGCAGCAGACTAGATTGTTCTCTTTCCTGCTCCCTCCATCTGCTCTTTCAGTTCCAGCTAAATTCTATCCCTCCTCTCCCTCAAGGTGGTCAAAAATATTTCCAATGTGCAGAATGCACCACTGGGAGGTTTATGTGACACCTCCCACCCTTCACAAACCTTCCCTTCTTAGCCTTCCAGCTTTCTTCTCCTACCTCAGTTCCATTCCGTCTGTTCATTGATTTCAGTGTTCTGACATTTAAACCAGCGGTGAGTGTTCCAAAATGTTGAAGAATGATGGATTGCACCAGATATGATGGGTACAATACCTTTTACAGATATCTGACCACTTGGAATGCTGAAGAAGGGAACCTGTTTGGATGGCAGATGGGAGCACGGGACCTCTAAACTGCTGAGGTCATGCAACTCAATCCCCGAGTCTCCAAGCAGAAGCTATAACATTTAAAAATAGAACTTTGGGGCACCTGGCTGGCTCAGTCAGAAGAGCACCCGACTCTTAATCTCTTGATCAGGGTCAGGAGTTTTAGCCCCAAATCAGGTATATAGAGAGAATGGAAAATAAGTAAATAAACGTTAAAATTTTTTTTAATGGAACTTAAGTGTCTTCTTAACAAGAACCACATCTTAATGTCACTCGATGCTAACAAAACCAGATTCTTATAGTGCATTATATTCTGACTTTGGAGCCTACTATTTCTTATGCGGAGTCCTGATCTAATAAGCAATGCTAACACCCTCTAGCACTCCTGAATGGTTGATGGTATCGAAGTCTCAGGGGGATATAATAGCAGCCTCTAAATACCCGGGACAAAAGAATATTTCACACTGAATGGCCACCCGCTAATTACTACCTGTTTGCTGGAGAGATCAAGTGGAAGTAGAAGCCATAATTATACTATGAGAAATTTGGCCTTGAGAAAATTAAGTGTATCCTGAAAAGTAATGGACCCCAGAAATCACAAGTAAATCCTTTTGTTAGTGTGCGTGTGTGTGTGTATATATATATATACACACACACACATATAGTTAGTATAGTTTCACAAGTAAATCCTTTTGTTAGTGTGTGTTATATATATATATATATATATATAGTTAGTTAGTTAGTTAGTATAGTTTCTATTCCTTGAGATGTCTAGAAATCATCTTATCTGCTAAGATGGACGAATCCAGCTAAAATGTGTTCTATACCTCGCCATGAGGAAGGGAGGACATTGGTTTTCATTTCTATTCTCTCTGTTAATTTTAAGTCATGGTTATTCAACATCAGAACTGTTGACATTTGGGGCCAGATCATTTGTTGTTGGGGGGAGGAGAAGAGGGAGGCACGTCCTGTGCATAGTAGGATGTTTGGCAGCATTCCTGGCCTCCACCACCCATTAGATTCCAATACCTTTAGATGCCAATAGCATCTCTACTCCCCCAATCACAGCTCCAAATACTACCACATGTCTGCTGGGGGCAAAGTCATCCTCAGTTGAGAATCATGGCTTTAAGTCCCCAAACACACCCATCTGTGCAGCCTCTTCTTATCATTCCCCCATCCAAAAAAAGCCAAACTGGTCAACCTGTGCACAAATTTCCTTTCAAATCTATACATTTACTTCAAGAAACTATAAGCATAATTGGTGACTTGCTTCCAGGAGGGTAGAGAACATGCACTCAAAAAATGTGGGTGGGTTCCCACTTTTCCTTTCTGTTAAAGAATTCATAGCTTCTCAAGCAGATACCGGTCTCTTTCAGGAATCTTATTTTGAAGGTAAATGCACACATTTTGAATATGGCAATTACATTCAAAATAATTTAACTATAAAGACTGTGATTTCTTCTATCTTTCCTCTCTGTAGGAGGAATGCAAGTCTTTAATTTTTAGGAAGAACACTGGAACTAAATAAATATTTAGCACTTTAAACGAAATGCTTTTTACACTTCAATGAGTTCTTGCCAGGAGGCATGGTCTTAAAAACACAGCACTTTCAACAGAGATGTCTAACAATAACAGCCTACAGTACTTACAGCCTCCCACCCATGTTTCTATGGTAATACTTGAACTCAAATGGTATGAATTCAAACTACCTAGTAATCTAAAGAAAAGCCCTTTCCCATTCCATAAAGCATATTTTATCATTTTGGGGGGGGGAGATTAATAATTCATACTTTTTAGTAATATTTTTTGTTCTGAATTAAGAAATTAAAAATGTGCATGTGAGACCTTCTCAAATCTTCACCAATGGAGGATAAAAATTCGAAACGATTTTCTGAGACTTATTTACCATTCTTAAAATCAAGAAATGCTAGGCATTGTTCAAGTAGAGGCAGAGTGTAAGCATGCTACAGAGTTGAAATCTCATCAGCAAAATATTAATCACGGCTGAAACCTAACATACACTCTCCTGTATTCCTTGGGTACAATACATCCCAGTGATTAAAAATACATTCCATTTCCTCTAGGTGCACATTCTATCTGTCAAACTGGATGACAACAGCATAAAGCTGCTGAAATTATGAAACCCAACCTGCTAAACATCCTGTACAGCCTTCTCCCAAGAAAATATGTAGACATTTCAGATATGGAAGCATTTTAAAATTCCCTCAGAAGGATGTCAATATAACCCCCTCAATAAACTGCTTAATAGGAAGAGCATTTCAAACTCTCAATCCAATTTGAAATTCCCCTATTTGTTGCAAATGGTACTCAAATGAAAATTTTCCTTATGCTCCTTGAGGATCCTCCAGGGTTTAAGATCCCTCTGGCAGATACAGGCATAAACCCTTGGAAACCGTGGGTTGGATCTTTAAAAGGTGTCAAAGGAAAAGCAGATGAAATGCTGTAATCTCCACCCACTGTCACTTAAGACATAACAGCCCACGCACTCCACACGCCCAGCCAGCATCCTGCATCCACCCTTTCTTTCAAGCCCACTGCATTAGACCATGGAAACTCAGGATGTGTGGCCACAGAGGCCCCTGCTCTGGCTCCAGCTGGCCCACCACGTGGCGTGGCCGTGACCTTAGTCACACTTCCCCCTGACATCCTGTGAGTGGGCTCAAGCTGGAGCCAGACCTTCCCACCGTGCTGCCCGCCCTGCTCCTGGAAATGACCAACCCCCGGCTCCCTAAAACATTCCATTCTCCTCTCACACCAGCAGAGCTTCCTGCTCCCCACCCCTCCCAAACAACAGGTCTTTGAATATCATTCACCACCCTGGTGACACCTTTAACCATTTAGTTAAAAGGGAGGTTATTTGGATTTTTTGTGGAAGCTTTGCTCTCTCGTTCTCACTAAACTCCCTTCACTATTATCACAACAATCACTTCTCCAGGAATTAGAAGCACATGCGACCTTGGGAATCTAACATGGGACCCTGGATACATGGGATACAACAAAGCTGTCTCCATCTTCACTTAGTAGAGGAGGTGCCTGTTGGGACTCAGATTTATGAAAGCCTTATCTTCATGGTCCTTTTCTAGTGGGACCCCAAGGATTTCAGAAACCTTTTCAGTTGGATGTATTAACCCTTGCCTTTGAAAAAGAGCTTCTAGGCAAACCATGAGAGACTCCTAACTCTGGGAAACAAAATGTTGCAGAAGGGGAGGGGGGTTGGAGGGAGGGAAACTGGGTGACAGGCATTGGGGAGGACACATGATGAAATGAGCACTGGGTGTGATACTATATGTTGGCAAGTTGAATTTAAATAAAATTACAAACTAAAATAAATAAATAAACTAGAATTAAAGAAAGAAAGAAAGAAAGAAAGAAAGAAAGAAAGAAAGAAAGAAAGAAAGGGGATCCCTGGGTGGCACAGCGGTTTAGCGCCTGCCTTTGGCCCAGGGCGCGATCCTGGAGACCCTGGATCGAATTCCACATCGGGCTCCCAGTGCATGGAGCCTGCTTCTCCCTCTGCCTGTGTCTCTGCCTCTCTCTCTCTCTGTGTGATATCATAAATAAATAAATAATTTTAAAAAAAAAGAAAGAAAGAAAGAAAAGAAAAGAGAGAGAAGAAAAGAGAAGAAAAGAGAAGAAAAGAAAAGAAAAGAAAGAAAAGAAAAGAAAAGAAAAGAAAAGAAAGAAAAGAAAAGAAAAGAAAAGAAAAGAAAAGAAAAGAAAAGAAAAGAAAAGAAAAGAAAAGAAAACTTCCAGGGGCACCTGGGTGGCTCAGTCAGTTATGTGTCTGACTTAGGCTCAGGTCGTGATCCCGGGGTCCTGGGATTGAGCTCCAACTCAGGCTCCCTGCTGAGCAGGGTGTTTGCTTCTCCCTCTCCCTCTCTCTCTGCCTGCCACTCCCCTGCTTATGCTCTCTCTCTGTCAAATAAATAAATCTTGAAAAAAAAAAGAAAAAGAGCTTCCACTTAAATATATAGGTTAAGGAGAAAAATACTCCCCATTTACTTTCAGTTGCAGAATCCAGAAAGAAGCATTTTTTTGATTGTCCAGATGACCAGCAGTAGTAATCCTGCCTTCCTCCTAAAAGACTCATGTGGGGTCCTAAGGATGGTTTTTCAAGCAAAGACGCAGAGCTGGGTAGATAGAGTGGAGGGACACTAAGCAGGCAGGCAATGCATCTACTGCTCAGACTCCTACTAACCCTACACCTACAAAAATGGACACAGAGGTTCCAGGCATACATAAAAACTGAGGGAGCACACTCCACCCTTTTTCGCTCAGCAAAACAGACTGTAAAACCTGGAGAGCCTGAACAGAGCAGCTATTGGAGGACCCCGAAAAGTAAACAGCAACAGGCAGTTGAGGAAAGATGAGAATTCAAACTACCCCTGAAGTGCCAGTAAGTTTGCCCTGACTTTCTCCTTCAACGTGCCCCAAAGCCTGAACCTCACACACTGTCAGCGGGCATGGACTGCTGATGGAGAACAAGCCTGGAGATGCCCTGGAGCTCTGGCTCAGGTAGCAGGAAAGCAGCCCCGATGCTCAGAGAGTGGGGAGAAGCCCCCATGGTTTTTCTTCTACTCTGCTCTGCTCTCTCAGGCCACAATCCCCAAGTGGCAATGGCAGCCCTGCAGCAACAGAAACCTGTGAGACCAAACTCTGAGGGACCAGGACCTTCCTCTGGGTTCAACAGAGCCAGGGTTCCAAGAAGATGGGCGAAAACCATGCCATTTTTATTCTCAACCTTCCCGTCACTTGGTGCCAGGGGCACGAGCCCCATTGTGCCACATATGTGGCAGAGCAGAGCAATGAAATCCAAAGCTTTCCAGCTAAATGACCCAAACAGGGAAGCCCCATGGAATTGGAAAGTGCTGAAGAAATTATGGAGAGGGAGAAGCTTGGGAGAGGCATTGCATAAGTTGTTTATCAATTCACGGGCTCGTCCACAAGTGTGTCATGCGTGGATCACATCCTAAATGGCGTACCTGAGACCAAGAGAACTAGGATGGCCTATGTCCCCGATGGGTCACTGCGGGGCATGCACACCTGACACTTCCAAAGAGCACTGCCGAGGCCAGGCAAACTGAACGGACATTGGGACCGCAGCTCACAGAAGACTGGGTTAGAACTTGCTCTCTGAACATAACCAAGTCGACTGCCTGCTAAAACAAAAATATCAACATTCTCCATGGGATTTAAACAAGATCCAGAGCCGCATAACATAACATTCAAAATGTCCTGGATAATATCCAAAATTACTCAGCATGGGAAAAGACAATCAACAGAGGCCAAGGCTGAGATGACACAGATGTTTGAACTATCTGACAAAGACTTTAAAGCAGCTATTATAGAACTGCTCCAGCAACCAATCATAGTGATCTTGAAACCGACAGAAGAGTAGAAGTCTAAGCAGAGATATAGAAGCTATAAAGAACTGCTGGAAAGTCTAGAACTGAAAAATAACATCACTGTGGGGTGCCTGGGTGGCTCAGTTGGTGAAGCGGTTACCTTCAGCTTAAGTCATGATCTCGGGGTCCTGGGATCAAGCCCCATATCACGCTCCCTGCGGAGAGGGGAGTCTGTTTCTCCCTCTCCCTCTTCCTTGGCTTATGTGCTCACTCACACACGCTCTCTCTCAAATAAATAAATAAAATATTTTTAAAATAAAATAAAATAAAATAACTGAAACGAAAACTTCCTGTATGGATTCAACACAGCATGGAGATAAGAGTCCAAGAACTTGAAGAGAGAGCCATAGAAATTAGCCAATCTGAACAACAAAGAGAAAAAAAAGATTTAAAACAAAACAACAAAGCCTCAGGGGTTCAGAGGACAGTTACAGAAGGTCTGCCATTTGTATCACAGAAGTCCCAAAAACAGAGGAGAAAGTGCATTGCAGAAATAAAATTTTAACAAACTAGTGGCTGGAGACTTGCTAAAATATCCCAAGGGACATAAATCTACAAATTCAAAAAGCAGAACGAACCTCACCTAGGATAAACCCAAAGAAAAATGTGCTGAAAACCAGACACAAAACTATCTTGAAAGGAGTGAGAGAAAACATATTACCTCTAAGCACAAAAAACTCAAATGGCTATGGATTCCTTACTGGAAACCATGGAAGAGAGAAAGATGTGGCCCAATCTATCTTATGCACTTCAACAAAGAACTGCCAACATAGAATTCTATATCCAGCAAATAGATCTTCCAGGAATGAGGGCAAAATACAGATATTCTCCAATGAAGGAAAACTAAGATCACTTACATGCAACTGACTTCCTCTAAGATAAGAGCTAAAGAAAGCTCTTTAGACAAAAGGGAAATGATACCACAAGGAAACACGGAACATCAGGAATTAAGAAAGAGCAGCAGAAATGGTAAACATCTGGGTTTAAAAAGAAAAACCACTCTACTTCTCCTCTTGAGCTCTTTGTTGTAAGCATAAATTGTAACATTGTCTATGGGGTTTTCAGTGTATGCCATTGTAACCGTAAGATAAATGTAACAAGAGAAGAGTGGTAAAGTCTCCACAGTCCCCTTAAACCAGTAAAGTAGGTATACATTGTAATCCTCAGAGCAGGCACACAAACACAAAAAAAGATATAAGGAGACATACAAGAGATGAATTAAAATAAAACACTAGGAAATATTCAAATAACTCAAAAGGCAGAACACAGAAAACAGGAATGAAAATCAATAGTCAAATGGCAGGATGAATCCAAGCGTGTCAACAATTACAGTCAATTAAAATGGTCTAAACAGTAGATTAAAGGACATGGGCTGTGAGAATGAATTAAAAAAATCGGAACCAACTACATTTTATGAAAAACTCACTTGAAATATATTATTAGTAGATAAGTTAAAAGTAAAAGGAGGGGAAAGGTATAACAAGCAAACAACCTTTCAAAAGAATACTGGAGTCTTGGGATACCTGGCTGGTTCAGTGGGTGGGACAAGCAACTCTTGATCTTGGGGTTATAGGTTTGAGCCTCAGGCTGGGTGTAGAGATTACATAAAAAAATAAGAATCATATATATATGTGTGTGTGTGTGTGTGTGTATATATATATATATATATATATATATATATATATATAAACAATTTGACTTCAAAACAAAGACAACTGCATTACCAGGGACAAAGAAAGATGTTACAGAATGATAAAAGGGTCAGTTTGACAAGACAGGACAATCCTAAGTACATTTGTACCCAGATACAAACCCTCAAAATAAAGGAAGCAAAAACTGAAGGAATTCAAAAGAGAAAGAAAGAAATCTGATGTCACAGTTGAAAGCTTTGGCATTCCACTCTCAATAATATATAGAAATAATAAACAGAAAATACCACCAACCAATTGAAGGGAGTGTTTACAAAACAGTAACATAAACAGAATACGTATTCTTTCAAAGTACTTGTAAAACACTCACCAAGACTGTACCCTGAAGTATAAAACTTAAATTCAAAAGAACTGGAAGACATACAAAGTATGTCTTCTGATCATAATGAAGTTAAACTAGAAATCAAAACAAAAGAGAATGAAGACAGAAACAAAATACAGAGAAAGGGGAAATTTCTAAATACAATATACTTCTAAACAGCATATGGCTAAAAAAAACCAGTCTCAAGTGAAAAAAACTTTTTTTGTATTGAACAAGATAAAAATACAACATCAAATGTGTGGGATGCAGTTAAAATGGTGCTTCTAGGGAAATTTATATTCAATATTTATTTTTTTATTATTATTTCTTTTTAGATTGTATTTATTTATTCATAGAGACAGAGAAAGAGAGAGAGAGAGAGAGGCAGAGACACAGGCAGAGGGAGAAGCAGGCATCATACAGAGAGCCTGACGAGGGACTCGATCCAGGGTTTCCAGGATCACGCCCTGGGCTGCAGGCGGTGCTAAACCACTGCGCTACGGGGGCTGCCCTATATTCAATATTTATACTAGAAAAAAAGAAGTGTCGCTAATCAATAATCTAAGTTTCCATCTGTACAAACTAGAAAATAAGGAGTAAAATACATCTAAAGCAAAGAGGTAGGGGAATATTAAGGATAAGGGCAGAAATAAATGAAATTGAAAGCTAAAAAACAATAGAAAAAAAAATTAACAGAAACCAAAGCCGGTTCTCTGACACTATCAAAATTGTTAAGCCTCTAGCAAGACTGACAAAGGAAAACCTTATTTCTTACCCAATAAAAGAGGGGATATCACTACAGATCCCACCGATATTTAAAAGAATAAGGGAATATAACAAACAACTCTACACACATAAATTTGACAATTAATACTGCTTATATCCTTTGAAGAATTTGTTTATGTTTATGAGGATACTGGTCTGTGGGTTTCTCACTGCTGTTTTGCTTTTTACCATCCTTAGTATCAGTGATTTTGACCTTGTGAAATAAACTGGCAAATTTACCCTCTTTTGTAAAATAGATGGTCTAAAACTGGTGTTACTTTCTTCCTTAAATGCTTGTTAGAATTCATTTGCAAAACTATCTGGGACTGCAAATTTCTTATTCAGAGGGTTTTTAACCATGAATTCAGTTTTATTAATGATTATAAGACTACCGAGGTTATAGATATCAACTCAGGTGACTTTGGATAGGTTGTAATTTTTTCAGGATTGGTCTAAGAAGTTCTTGTTGGATTCCTATCTGACTCCTCCTAGATTAGAAAAGAGACAATTTGATCCAAGATCTTTTGGACTGTCACAGAGAGTTTTCCAATCTTGTTAGTAATTGGATAGTGGTGGGGGAGAGGGGGAAAGTGGAAGTTACAGGGAGGCTCAGGGGGTAAAGTGCAGACTCCTTGTTTCTGAGACTGGCCTGGCAAGTATAGTTACTGCAGCCACCCAAATGTCTGTTACCTGGTCAGGCCAGAATGTTGTTCTATGACGTGAGCTGGGAATCACGGGGGTGGAGGTGGCACTGGGGCTGGCAGGTTAGTATGGGGGGTGGGGTCAGGTCTAAGTGTAAAGCTGGCCAAGGAAGGCCACAGAGTCTCCACACCCTCACCATCAGAGCCAACTACCCTCCAAACCACCTTCTGAGATACTTCTATCTTACACACAGCAGCATGTACCCAGGCACAGGTCAAGTGCCAACATGGCTTCTACCGCACCTATAATGAACAGCCTTTTTAATTCTTTTATTATCGTGAAGAGAATTCAACTGCTACAGAAAAAGTTTGGAAAACACACTGCCCTCAGATGTCCCAAAGGAGGTGACTCGGGTTCTGGCACAGGCTTCTCAAGAAGGCAATGGGCCAGCCATTCCCAGCCCAAGGCAGAGTACTTCAATGGAATCAGCCAGGGTATGGAAACAAAGTCGTGGCATTCAAAAGACTGGCTGTAATTCTTCCTCCATTTAGTCAGACACAAACTGAGACTCGTAAAGCTGAACGCCACCTCATGAATCTCCCTGCCCATGGCCTGCCTTCTTTCACAAGATGAGGAGACTGTTCTAGACACGGGAAGTGACTGGCTCAAGGTCGTATACTTGCAGAGGTCAAAATGGGACTGCAGCCCAAGTGGCGGGGTCCCAGGTCAGTGCTATTTACAACTCTATGTAAAAATAAGTGTTGACTGGACAGCTACTATGTATGTGAGGCAACATGATGACAGTTCCTGTCATCATAGAACATCACCTTCAGTAGGGAATACAGACATTAAATGATTACACAGATGAATAGAAACGAGTGTGAAGGTTGAGAGAAATGTAGGCAGTGGAAGTACATTGCCTTCAAAAGGCTTCTGAAGACACAACCCACTACCACCAGCACTAGAATTAATCACATGGTCCCAGAAGAAAAATTTCACCTTGGTAAATTGAGGAATGATTCCATGTGATCGTTTGGTGATTAAATAAAATTTCCTGTTGGCAAAGTCTACAACCCAGAAAGTGCTTTAGTCCTGTATCTAAAGCACAATCTCGGACGGATACATGGAGGAGAGCGCCAAGTTAGTACCAAGTTAGTAGTCCAACAAGGAGCTAAGACAAAAAAGATGGACACTGAAAGAAGTAATGATTCTAGCCCTGGGCAATTTTGTAGGACCAAGACAAAGGAGCCACTTGAGTGGTGACTCAAGCCAAGCATTAGCCAGATACCTGCAGGGGAAATAGCCCTGTGGCCACAAAGGCCCTGAAACTGGCTCCAGCAACCAGCATGACATACTCCAGGGAGCAAGAGCTCCTTGCTTGGTAAACCAGGTAGTTCCTCAGAGCAGGGAATGAATCTAGGAATTCTGTTTCCACACCTTGACAGTGAAGAAAGGACATACAAAAATATACACAGAGCTTCTAGCTTATCTCAGAACTTGATAAATATTAACAAATTTAATGGGAAAGTTCTATAAATATTTGATCTAGTTATTCTTTTGGTTGAGATTTCCCCTACAATGGGCACTCTCATGATGGAAGCACTTTTAAGTTTCTAATTTCCTCCCTATACTTTTAAGACATAAATGCAATCATAGAACCGGAGACCTGAGGTGAAAGTAGCTTTACAGGAAGATGGTAAATCCCCATTTGGGAGAGCTTGATGAAACAGACTCAAGTCTATACCCCATGATCTGATAATTCTATCATAATAGGAGGTCAGGCTCTTTTCACCACAGCAATCAACAGAAGAACAAAAAAAAAAAAAAAAGGCATGTATTTCTATATGAAGCATAGAGTGTTCTGGAAGAAAAAAAACCAAGTCACGTCACCTATGAGGCACCTGTGATAATTACGAGAAGAGATATTCCTAGAAGTTTCTAAACCACATTGCAACATAGGGCAAACTGACCAAAACAGTTTGGGACAGAAAAATAGGAGTAATGTCAGAGACTGTCACCACAGTGGGTAGGGTTCCAACCACACCACTACTAAACAGGAGTCTGAGCACCTGCCTGGGCTCTCTGCTTGTCAATTCCAAACCTCTGAAGGTGGTTATTTTGGTCAAAGGTATAGAATGGAAGGTTTTAAAATATATTTGGTTTAAAATGCACATATATACCAGCCAACTGTGAAGGGGCAGAAAAAATGTATCATTATCACACCAGGCTAGACCAGTCTCAAGCAGCAGCTATCTTAAAGGCTTAATGGAATCTCCCTCCTTAAAAATTACTAGTCACAGAATGATTTAGTTTACATTTCCCCCAGACCTTCAGGAGCTAGCTAAGTAACCTCAAGAAATACCCAATTGGTTCAGCAATTCTGTGAGTCGCACAGATAAAGTTTCTAGTTTTTTCTCAGGACTTGGTAAGAGTAATACTTTTTTTTAAAGATTTTATTTACTTATTCATGAGAGACACAGAGAGAGAGAGAGAGAGAGAGAGAGGGGCAAAGCCACAGGCAGAAGGAGAAACAGGCTCCATGCAAGGAGCCCAAAGTGGGACTCGATCCCGGGTCTCCAGGATCAGGCCCTGGGCTGAAGGCGGCACTAAACCGCTGAGCCACTCGGGCTGCCCATTAATACTTACTTTTACATACATTCCCTGTGGTATCCGGAGCACCTAGTATAGAATCTGACATATAGTGCAACTTCAAAAAAAATGCTTTTTTGAACAAATACACAATTTAATTATCAGACAAAAATTCTGCAAAACCAAAAGTATATACCTTGAAAGATCACAATCTTGTTATGCATACTGATATCCAAGTAAGAAAGGGAGTATCAGGGCAGCCCCCGTGGCCCAGCGGTTTACCCGGGATGGCCCAGCTTCAGCCCGGGATGTGATCCTGGGGACCCAGGATCGAGTCCCACGTCGGGCTCCCTGCATGGAGCCTGCTTCTCCCTCTGCCTGTGTCTCTCTCTCTCTCTCTCTCTCTCTCTCTGTCTCTCATGAATAAATACATAAAAATCCTTTTAAAAAGATATAAAAAAACTTCTTTAAAAAAAAAAGAAAGAAAGAAAGGGAGTATCAAACCAAACATCTATTTTGTATTTTTGTCATAGGATGGTTCGGTGAAAACAGACAAGCAAAACTAACCAATCCCCTCTATGGTTTACTAACTGTGATCATATGACTTGAATGCCTCTCTTAAATATCTATGACCTCATATCTAACATATGGCCAATAATCTCTTCCTTACACTGTTGCAGTAAGGATTTAAGTGTGGCCATACTGTTTTTAGAGCCTGGCACACACAGGTGCTCAACAAACGAAGACCCATGAGAAAATAGGAGAAAAAAAGCTCTCATATCCTCCTTTGACCTCAAATAAGGATTCCAACCAGAAATTTTTATTATCCATGTCACTTTCTGAGCTTCATTCCATAGAAAGGGGTCCTTCACTCATTACAGCAAGTATTTCTCCCCCCTGGTGGTAGATCAGAACCCCAGGGGAGCTTTCCAGGCAGGTGACCCACTCATTGTGACTCTCCAGTGGTGGGTGGGAAAGGGGGAATCAAGCAGCCTTGGTGAGGTCCTCTACCTGGACCTGAGCCCCTGGGCCCTCCGGGAGCCAAAGTACATGAGGACAGAGGGACACCAAAAAGGAAGCAGTCAGGACACAGGAACATGATGCTTCAAAGGCAGGTGGAAGGGAGGTATAGCATAGGAAACACCAAGGAAGGATGGCCGGCCTCGATTCGGAGCACATGATCTTTTCCTCAGAGAAGCATCTTTTTTAAGTAATCTCTACACCCAGCATGAGGCTTGAACTCACAACCCTGAGATCAAGAGTCACATGCTCCTCTCACTGAGCCAGCCAGGCACCCCAAGAAGTATCCTTAATTTAACCAGTAAATGAAAGGCCGTTTGGAAATAGCTTCTACAAGCTGTGATTTGACAGAGACTTCGAATGAATATACATCTAAGCTTTCCCAAAAAAAACCGATCTGAAACTGGCTGGTTAATCTGGCCTAAACCATAACATATGGATAGATCTAAATATTACCCAAAAGTCTCCATTTTAAAAGCAACATATGTATTTCTTCAATGTAAGTTTAACCTATCTTTAAAAAAATCGTAAGTGATGTAATCAGAATGGCAATACTCACCAAGCTGAGCAAAAGTATTTCTCTTGAAGAGGGTGCCAATCAACTAGAGGCTGCTCTCATATTACTTCTAGATGAGCTGTATGCTACTTCTTTGTATAACTTCAAGGATGTCACAACCTTTCAGGACTCAGTTTCTCTCTGTTTAAAAAAAAAAAAAAAAGAAGGGAGGAATGGATCTAGAACACTATGCTTCCCTTCTGAAAACAGCAATCATTGTTACTTCTCCCTATGCCAGGTATTTAATTACCAAAAATACCTATCTTTTACTATGTGGTTCCTGAGAAGGGGAAGATGGACCAGGATTTAAAAAACTGACACCAGTGAGTAAATGCAGGCTTCAAAGAAAACTTCCTAGACACCTTGCTTAACCCAAAACAGGACAGACCACATCCCTCGCTCCCTTTCCTTATAATCAAATTTCTAGAACTCCATTCCCCAGATGCTACAAACCTCTCTCACATTAACCAAGACCGATCTTAAAGTACAACATCCTCTTACAGGCTGGGAACTCTTTTACAAAGTAAAAGAGTTATCATTAATAACTCTTTTTGTTATTAATGTTATAAATGTTTTGTTATTAGTTGTTATAAATGCGTAAGATGAGCACAGTATCAAGTCAACAGCTCACCCAAAACCCAGGGCCCCATGCTAATCTCAACACCCTTGCTTAGCCCACAGCTAAGAGTGCAAGGAGTGGACAAAAGAAAATCCAAGGTTTAAAAGAGTACTCTGATTTAGTATTGATGATGAAAGAACAAGCGTGTACTTTTGTGACACATACAAATTACAATCAAGTTAACCTACCGGCAAAGGCCTCATTCTCTAAGACTGTCAAGTAATAATGAAGGGAAGGTCATGAAAACAGCAGAGGCAAACCCAGCCTATTTTAAAAGCATGCAGGATTTAGAGTACATGAAGAAAAATGTATTTTTTTCATAATTCCAACAGAGGAAAACCTTAGCACTCATTAAACACTGTACAAGACTCTTCCATAGGCCTTCAATTTGAGAATATTGCATGCTCTGGGAACCCAATATAGCTATAGAATACCCAACATTTATGAAGTACTAAGAACTGTACCAAGTACAGAAACGGAAACTACTCACTCAACATAAGGACTCAAGCACATAACATTGAACAACCCAGGGGACAATTTAACATCCTGGTCATTCATTTTAACAGCCTTGTTCTTAAACCCACTTGAAGTGTTCTCGATTTGCAGTGATAAAAATCTGTTTTTAAAAACCAAATAACTGGGGCACCTGGGTGGCTCAGTGGTTGAGCGTCTGCCTTTGGCTAAGGCCTTGGTCCTGGGATCAAGTCTCGCATCAGGCTCCCCACAGGGAGCCTGCTTCTCCCTCTCTCTATGTCTCTGCCTCTCTCTGTGTCTCTCATAAATAAATAAATAAAATCTTAAAAAGCAGTAACTACTACTGTAGTCAAAAGTTAACATAAAGGAACCTACGTTGAGAGTCAGTAGAAGAAAATTCATTCAGAATAAGTGGGTTTGCATTAACTACTGTACAAAGGGACACTCGATCTCTCGATATTTCTAAGGGGAGCATGAACCCCTCTTTTGTCACCCCCAACTACCTTCCTTGGACCTTCACGCTATGCATAAAATGTCTGACTTCCACCATTTTAAAGAAGTTCTCCTTAAAAAGCACAAAGAGGGGCACGTGGGTGGCTCAGTTGGTTAAGTGTCTGACTCTTGATTTCACCCCAGACCCTGATCTCAGGGTCATTAGTTCAAGCCCCACATTGGGCTCCACGCTGGGTGTGGAGCCTACTTTAAAAAAAAAAAAAAGAACAAAGAAATGTTTGCTCATTAACAACTGCAAGAAGAAGCAATATAATTTTTCCCACTTAGTATAAGAGAAAAAATACAGAAATGGAACAAAAATGTTACTTAAAAATGTCTTATGACAGAGTGCCTGGTTGGCTCAGTTGGTAGTACATGTGACCCTTGATCTTGAGATCATGAGTTCAAGCCCCACGTTGGGCATAGAACTTACTTAAAATAATAAAAAATGTGTCAGTTTTAAGAAAAATACTTAATGGTTAATTGTCAAAATAAAACATGGAGGCACATGAAAAATAATCACTACCTTGCTAAACATTAGCACAGAATATTTTTTTAAAGGTTTGTTTACTCATGAAACACACAGAGAGAGAAAACAGGCTACCTGCGGGGAACCTGATGCAGGACTCCATCCCAGGCCCCCGAGATCATGCCCTGAGCCAAAGTACAATGCTCAACCACTGAGCCACCCAGGTGCCCCCCAAATTATTTGAATGTAAAAATTATTTAAGGTTCCACCTAGAATAAACATATAGATATACAAATTTCTAGAATCATACATCCAAATAGGGAAGTTCTTGATCTCTCCCACATCCTTCAGAATGTGTATATGCAGCTCTCAAGTTCAGTTCACAAGACGTATACAATCTATCTAGTACATGGGTATAAAGGGCTTCATTTGGAAAAGCCTTTCATTCCCAGGCCTCACAAATGCTTGCTTCCTGTGTTCCAGAGGAAATCATATTTATAATTCGTAGTTTTTATAAGATTTACTTTGCGTGTTTCTTATGTGATTAGAAACTGGCAGGGCTGGCCCTAGTGTGAGTAGCGAGTGAGTGGCAGCAAAATTCTCACTTTGCTCAAATGTTCACAAACCTAAAATGGTTAAGTCCTTGGCCTTCAGTTATTACTTCCTTGAGGCTCTGGTTAAGTTTCAACTACTTTACCCAAACCGGAGTAATAGCTAACAGCTACACATATGAATAAATACTATATACTAATTTATTTCTGTCAGACAGGAGGGCACCCGGTAAGAAGTGCCTCCCACCTCCATCCCCATTGTGTTGCCTGGGGTCAAAGGAAAGGAGAGAAAGGTTCCTAATAGTAGGGTTAAGAAATCTGAATCACTGATTTCTCTACTTCTCTAGGTTGCCTTAACAGCAGGCAATTCCTTTCTGTGTTTAAGTCTCAAATAACTTGACCTATGCACATACGAAAAGACAGGAATTAAAATGTACTGAGCAAAAAATATGGTTTTTACACAATTAATAGAAAAGCGACACCTTTGTATTTCCCAGTCAAGTGAAGCATTCTGGGAAAGCAGACACTCTGGCTTTCCAAAGTCCCACAGCCTCTGCAAGCGTGGCTACTTTAAGGGCAGACCACAGCTCAAAAAACTGTTGGTATCTTGGAAAACATAGCACATCCATCCTTCCCTCATGCCAACATCAACCTGATGATGAGTTTTCTGAATAAGCCAGTCTTCTGTTGGCCAAGGAGGCCTTCTTGAGTCATTCATCTTGGTTTAGAAGGCAGTTTCATTTCATATGGCATCACCAAACAGGAGTTGATCTGAGAAAGGTGGGTAAGGGGCAACACTAAAGGATAATGTTATATCCTGTGTGGAAATTCCAGGCCTTCCCACTACTTTCAGGTACCCCAGAATTCACTGAAGTCAACAGATTCAGGGGATACTCATGCAGTGCAAAAGGCAATAGTCTGAGTAATGAAGCCATAAACCAAATAAAATAAGCTTCACACTGCATCCCCCAACTTGTCATTTCTTCTTTCCTACACAGCATCTTCCAACTTAATCATGATTCCTCAAACCATTATGTTAATTTGAGAGCAAAATAACTGATTTTAAGGACCAAAAAAAAAAAATCACTTGCATCTTTGAAGTAACTTGTAATACAAAACTTTATTTCTACATACAAAACAGCAAAAAGTTACTTTGAAAGTCTTGAAATGGATAGTGCCAGTAATTGGTTTAAAAAAAAAACTAGATAAAACATGATAAGCATATGTGTTGAGAGCATTTCAAAGCACTGAAGAGACCAACTTTTGAGGAATAATACATTTGATTTATTCGACAGTATAAAATTTGAGAAGTCTCGTCTTTCATTTTAAATCTCAGTTACTGTCATAATAAAAAATGTTGGTGAAATGAGGTTTACTTTTCAATTGCTGTGTAATTTGTCGTCCTTTTTTCTACCTGCCAGTGTGCATGAAACTGCTGTTCAAGTGAAGGCAAAATATAAAACTCCCCTATGGCTCAATTTTCTTTCAAGTAAAATGAGAAAACTGTCAAAGATTCATTCCTGCCTCTCACTACTTTTCAGTAGTTTTACTTGTAAAACTTTCTACAGCACTCTCCGAATATAAAAAGTGATTTTAAAAGACTGGGGGGGGGATCCTTGGGTGGCTCAGCGGTTTGCGCCTGCCTCTGGCCCAGGGCGTGATCCTGGAGTCCCAGGATCAAGTCCCTCGAGTCCCGCATCGAGCTCCCTGTGTGGAGCCTGCTTCTCCCTCTGCCTGTGTCTCTGCCTCTCTCTGTGTCTCTCATGAGTAAATAAATAAAATCTTAAAAAAAAAAAAAGACTTGAGGGGGTCTTTAAAGGGGGGGCACCTGGCTGGCTCAGTTGATAGAGCATGCGACTCTTGATCTCAGGGTCGTGAGTTCAAGCCCCACATTAGGTGTAGAGATTCCTTAAAAATACAATCTTAAAAACAAAAAGATTGGGTGGAATAAAATGTATAAGCAGGATAAATATTGCTAGATCAAATATTTTAATTTAAGTATAGCTGACACACAATGTTACACTGGTTTCTGGTGTACAACATAGTGATTTGACAACTCTACAATGCTCACCATGAGAATCCAGATCAAAATTCTTATTTTATGACTACCTTTTATATTCTAAATCCTCTTGATCATCAAAAATTCCTAGAGATTATTTATAATAGACACTCTTTGAACTGAGGGCCTGTCTCAGATTGGAGATGAGGGATCTCCCATCTCTTTTAGAGGACTAAAAACACTGTAGGGGGGCAGCCCGGGTGGCTAGTGGTTTAGTGTCGCCATCAGGCCAGGGCCTGATCCTGGAGACCTGGGATTGAGTCCCAAGTCAGGAGCCCTGCATGGAGCCTGCTTCTCCCTCTGCCTGTGTCTCTGCCTCTCTCTCTTCGCTCTCCCTCTCTCTCTCTGTGTATCTCTCATGAATAAATAAAATCTTTAAAAAAAAACACCGTAGGGTCCTGGAACACAAAAAGTACATCAGTGGGAAAATAGCGAGATCCAAACAAAATCTGGAATTGGGTTGGTAGTTTCACATCAACTTTCATTTCCATGTCTTGATAAGTGTATCATTGTTAATGCAAGATTGAGGAAGCTCAGTGAGGAGTATATAGGAACTGTATTATTTTTACAACTCTTCAGCAAATACAAAATTAACTACAAGAAAAAAGTTTTTAAAAAGCACTCTTTGAGAAAGAAAATCAATTGCTACAGGTTTTACAATGAATTTTCAAAAAGTGTTTAATGCAAAATACGCCATTAGTGAAATGGTTCCACTAGGTGGCACCCTATTTTCTATAGTTACCAGAGACACCTCTTACCCTCCATCAATCACCTTACACCAATTTTTCTTGAGCTTATGTTATAGCGTCAATGGGCACCATCTCTTTGTAGAATGGATTCTGTGACTTGACTATCGCTACATAAAACAATGTTTGCTTTATTTTCTTAAGCTGTCTTCTTTCAGGATTCAAGCTTCATTAGCATTCCAGAATTTTAATATAAGGTTTAATGAATTTGGTCATTCATCACATTTATTGAGCCCTTACTTTGTGCCACACCCCCTACAGTCTGAATCAACCCATGCACTTTAGTGGTGACCAACATTAGAAACTTCCCATCCTTGGGGTGCCTAGGTGGCTTAGCCAGTTAAAGGTCCATCCAACTCTTGATTTTGGCTCAAGTCATGATCTCAGGGTTGTGAGATCAAGCCCCGCATAGGGCTTATACACTGGGTGTGGACCTGCTTGGGATTTGCTCTCTCCCTCTGCCCCTTTGCCCCTCTTTCTCTTAAAACACACACACACACACACACACACACACACACTTCCCATCTTCCTGCAAATAGCTAAGAGTCTACCAGTTCCCGTATGGTTTGGCTTCTGCACTTCAATCTAATGTATCTATAGCATTTCCTGGTCTATTCAATATCTTCCTTGTAAAACATTTCTATTATCCGTGTTCCTTGCCACTGCTCTCTGCTGAGAGGCTCTGATAAACCCAGGATGTTAAATTAAATTCCATTCCATTTTGAGGTTTGATTTTATGAAAGAGATTTCAAACATTGCTAATGTGAAAAAAAATTTTTAAAGGATTAAATCCCTTTGGGGATACTTAGATGTCAAAATGAAAATAGAGTCATGCCATTTACTAACCTATTTGCAAAGTCCTGAACTCGGATAAGATGGGAAAGCATTCGATCTCTGAACGTTACAGGATAAACATTTATAGTAACTTCAGAACGAACTGGAAATAGTGATCCTACATAAAAGAGACAATACTTTTAATACCTGGCCCGGGCCAGAAGACATAAAAACGGAGATGCTCTCAACTTAGATGAAGGTGGCATGCAAAAGCCGGAGGCAACTCTTCAATCAAATGTCCATAAAAATCCCTCTCTGTATTCGCTTCTCATTCTCATATAACCAACAAAATTTATAAATGATAGAATGCGATAACCAAACTGGATCTTACAAACTATTTCCTTTTAAAAACAATTTGTTCTAATTGTGAAAGCAAAATTTTTACATGAAATTTTCCTTTAATACAACACCAAGCTCTATAAAATGTTTTTGCTGGTACTCTAAAACTTCATCTAAATTAACCACCAGTTTGGAGGGAACGGTATTTCGTGAGTCTGCCTCTCAGCACCCCTAACTGAAAAATAAGCCTGCTAAATTTAAGACAAAATCACTTAAACTATCTATAGCTTTACATGTAAGGGTATGCTTTTTCATGTTGAAGAAATTAAACGGAGAGAATCTCATATGCTTTAATAAGAATTTCAATTAAAAAAAAGAATTTCAATTCATTATTTTTCAACCATTAAAATTATTCATGAACTTGCCTATACCTGAATTTAAATATTTCGTTCAATAAATTCTTCAAAGACCTTCAGATAATATATTCACCAAGAAAACCTGAGGTTTTGTCTTCCCTATTCATGCTCTTCAAATTCACACATTCTGAGGTAATTTTCTTATATATTTATCATATTAAAAAAGAAACTTATTCAGTATAATTTATATTTAAATATGTTTATGTTATATATTATAACTTAAAATAACTAAAATATATATTATAAATTGCATATTATCTATATATACACATCTAAAATTTAAGAGTGACCCAAGTGCCTGGAAATCCCAAATACTGAGAGAAAATAAAATCTAACAGGAAAAACAATGGGAGGGGCACCTGGCTGGCTCAGTCAGTAGAGTATGTGACTCTTGATCTCTGGATCATGAGTTGGAGCCCCACATTGAGTACAGAGATTACTAAAAATAAATAAACCTTTTTTTAAAAAAAGAAAAAAAACGGGCAGCCCAGGTGGCTCAGTGGTTTAGCGCCGCCTTCAGCCCAGGGCCTGATCCTGGAGACCTGGGATCAAGTCCCACATCGGGCTCCCTACATAGAATCTGCTTCTCCCTCTGCCTGTGTCTCTGCCCCTCTCTCTCTCTCTCTCTCTCTCTGGGTCTCTCATGAATAAATAAAATCTTTTAAAAAAATTAAAAATAAAGATTTTAACTAAAAATTTAATATGTAATTATGTCCTAGGTTTAGTGAGTTTGAGATCTTTTTCAAGAAAAAAATCCGATACAGGGGGTCCCTGGGTGGCTCAGTGGTTTAGCACCTGCCTTCCACCCAGGGCATGATCCTGGAGTCCGGGGATCGAGTCCCACATCAGGCTCCCTGCATGGAGCCTGTTTCTCCCTCTGCCTGTGTCTCTACCTCTCTCTCTGTGCCTCTCATGAATAAATAAAGTCTTTAAAAGAAAAAAAAAAAGAAAACGAAAAAATCCGATACAGCATCATAATCCCCAAGACACTACCTAGATAAATCCATTTTTAATGTATGATTTATGATATTAGTTCTTTGATCAACTAATTAAGTGCTGAGGACCTGCTAGACACTGGGTTCCATGGGTGCTAGTATAGTAATAATAACCCACATGGTGGCCTTGGCCTCAGGGAGTTTAAGTCTAATGAGGATGACAAGAGACCAGTCAATAATCAGTATCAATAAAAATAAGACAGGGGTGCCTGGGGGCTCACTCAATCAGCTTAAGTACTGACCCTAGAGTCCTGGAATGGAGCCCTGCATAAAGCTCCATACTCAGCAGGGAGTCTGCTTTTCCCTCTCCCTCTGTCTCTCAGCTCAAGCTCCCTCTCTCAAATAAATAACACCTTTTCAAATACTTAAAAAATAAAAAATAATAAAAATAGGACCTATCACATACCTACATGACAGGAAATAAGAGCCCTTATCTGTGTCGGGGTTGAGTGAAGTTAGGAAAAAGGAGTTTCAAGGGAAATGAACATTTAAAAATATTTTCAGGGGATCCCTGGGTGGCGCAGCGGTTTGGCGCCTGCCTTTGGCCCAGGGCGCGATCCTGGAGACCCGGGATCGAATCCCACGTCGGGCTCCCGGTGCATGGAGCCTGCTTCTCCCTCTGCTTGTGTCTCTGCCTCTCTCTCTCTCTCTCTCTCTGTGACTATCATAAATAAATAAAAAAAATAAAAAATTTTAAAAAAATTAAAAAAAAATAAAAATATTTTCAGGGCACCAAGGTGGCTCAGTGGTTAAGCATCTGCCTTCAGCTCAGGTTGTGATCGATCCCGGGGTCCTGGGATCACGTCCTGCATCAGGCTCCCTTCTGCCTGTCTTTGCCTCTCTCTGTCTCATGAATAAATAAAATCTTTAAAAAAATATTTTCAAACAAGGATGGGGGAAAAAACATTTTCTGTTTAACACTCAGATAACTGGAAATCCTACCATGGACTTTCCCATCTTTGCATTTTTTTGGTCAGCTGTACAGTTGGTCTATTTAAATGCTGTAATTCTCAATTTTAAAACTTTCTGCTTAAAAAAATTGAATGAAACGGTTACAAAAAGGACGGTTGGTCTATTCTTTTATTTGTACACCATGATTAGAAACAAAAACTGAGGGAGGCCTGGGTGGCTCAGTAGTTGAACGTCTGCCTTTGGCTCAGGGTGTGAACCCCGGGGTCCTGGGATCGAGTCCCACATGGGGCTTCCTGCATGGAGCCTGTTTCTCCCTCTGCCTCTCTCTCTCTCTCTCTCTCTCTCTCTCTCTCTGTATGTGTGTGTGTGTGTGTCTCATAAATAAATAAATAAAATCTTTAAAAAAGAAAAAGAAACAAAAACTGAGAGAATAAATCAGCAAACCTCTCGTGTCTAGTTCACAGGCACCATCACCAACTTTTTTTAAAAAATAAATTGCTTGTTCTTGCTTCTCAGTGGACACCCAGTGTTTCTTCAATGCAAAACCACAAGCACACTCATTAGCCAAGAAATCTCCCCAAGAAGCAAGTGGGAAAGGAGCCATACTTGCAAGAACTTGTCTCTAACTTTGTCAAGATGACTCCTTGAGATAAAGGAGAGACAGACCTCTGTAGGGGTGAAAGAAATGATCTACTTCCAAGTTTCCCAAAGGGAATCCTGATTCATGTGACCAATTCCACGGTCTTTTGTATTAAAGTGATCTTTAAATAGCTCTCCTGCTACTTATATCCCTTCTAAATTCACTACTGTTAACTCATTAGGAGTCCACTGGTATTAGTCACCACAACGAGTTACTCATTGTATTTTTTAAATCAACAGCTTCCCCCCTCACTTTTCTGGTTTTCCTATCCCTTCGGGTTTTTTTTTTGGGGGGGGGGCAACATTTAAGGAGATGAGTAACTATACATAAGAAATGCTACTGGGCCTTTTTTGTTGGCTTGTGGTTGAAACAGTGACCACGTCCCCATTAATAAAAGGAGCACAACTCTTCAGTCTTTTTTTTTTTTAACTCTTCAGTCTTCTCATGAAGATGGGGGACACTTGCCTTTACACCTTCAGATTGAAAATGTATGCCACACAGGTTGTTTGAGCATCATTTCTCTCTCATAAGCTTATTTAGAAACCACTCACACAAATTCTTTATTTATTTAAATAACTAATCAGGAAATGGATACCATTCTTTCTCTTGACCAAAAAAAAAAAAAAAAAAAAAAAAAGCAAAGCTCTAGTGTAGTATGATTTGTTAACCACAGGTGAAAAATGGAAACTAATCCCAGAAACTATAGACTGTAATGGCCTTTTTAAATGATCTGCCAATTAAGCCGACATAATCGTGACAATTTCCCTTTCGACATTATCTGTCAAGACCTCCTCAAATCTGCTGGATTGAAGGAAAAAAGCATCTCTGCTGTGAGCAATCTACAGGGACCCAGCAAGCCCTCTCCCCTTCTTCTCTCTGTCCACAGAGAACCACCACCTCAAACCACCGCCCTCCAGAAACCTTCTTCACCACCAGCTGCCAGCCACTGCTTGTTCTCTGAACTCCTGACTACACAGATTATCCGGATCCTTCATGACCTATCACATACCTACATCTTCTCTCCATCCCAAGTAAACAGTACACTCCTTCTAGACTTGTGTGTCTTTAAGTTTCTCTGTTTCACCCTCAGCACCTGGCATTTGGATGCACACACTGAATATTTGTAGAACCAAACCTTTTCCAATCGCCTCCCCACCATTTTAAAACAGGACATCACACAGACCCAGAGCAAATTCTTGTCCTACCCAGGTTTGGGGTTTTTCTTCCATCATTCAAGCCGTGTGGCAGAGCAGTGGTGTAGAGACAATTAAATAATGCAAAGTAAGGATTCTCCCAGGGAACCAAAAATAAATAAAAATCAACATCTGCATTCCCCATTTTCCTAATGAGCATGACAAATTGGCCCTCATAATACTGAAGTAATCTGCCATTCCCTAGGGACCCTTAATTCCACATGGACACAAACCATCACGAATTGCCATGGAGTATTCTAATGGGACTTTTATAGAACAGCTACAAAGAATCAAGGGAGAGTTTTGGGTTGTTATGAACTGGGAGGACTAAACAGTTTCTCCTTAAATTTAAGAAAAGGAAAGGTGGGGGCACCTGGGTGGCTCCGTGGTTGAGTCTGCCTTTGGCTCAGGGCGTGATCCCAGGGTCCCGGATCCCTGCCGGGAGCCTGCTTCTCCCTCTGCCTAGGTCTCTGCACCCCCTCTGTCTCTCATGAATAAATAAAATCTTTTTTAAAAAAGGAAAGGAATAGTGGAAGAAAGTGGTTGCCAACAGGCAAATGGCAAAAGTCAGAAGTCACTTTTTAGCTAGCCCTTCACCTTAGGATCCTTAAAAAAAAAATCTTCACCAATCAACTACTTAACTTTCTTCTCTGTCCAATGGCAGGGGTGGGGGTGGGGGGAGAATTAAGGTAAGGGTCAGGGGTGGTAAAGGAATAAACTTCATGTTACACTGAATATAATCTTTACAATATGCTCCTCATATGCTCTCGTTCTCAACTACTTTCAAAACTGTACTTCTTGGGGCACCTGGGGAGCACATTAGCGACCAACTCTTGGTTTCGGTTCAGGTCGTGATCTCAGGGTTGTGGGATCAAGTGCTGTGTTGGGCGCCAGGCTCAGTGCAGGTTCAGTGCGGAGTCTGCTTGAGATTCTCCCTCTCTCTCCCTCCCACTCGTCTTTCTATGTGTGTGTGTATGTGTGTGTGTGTATGCACATGTGCTGTCTCTAGAATGAATAAATCTTTTAAAAAACTGCACTTCTTAAATAATATGTATAAATTCTGTGACTAGAACCAGAAGCTTAGTTTTGTGAAATATGACAAAAGGATAGAAAATATTGTATTCTACACTAAAAATTTGTGCATTTCACTGTATGTAAATTTTAACTGAAAAACAGTTTAAAAAATACTGGGGGCACCTCGGTGGCTCAGTTGGTTAAGCAGCTGCCTTCAGCTCAGGTCATTATCCCAGGGTCCTGGGATTGAGTGCCACAGCAGGCTCCTTGCTCAGTGGAGGAGCATGCTTCACCCTGCTTATGTGCTCTCTCACTCTCAAATAATTAATTAATTAATTAATAAAATCTTTTTAAAAATAAAAAATACTGAACCTATAATGCAGAAGCATTCAGGGGTAAATATTTTTCTTAACACATCAGAAAATAAGATGGGCTAATGGATGGTTAGATGAACAACTAGATGGTTAGATTATCTGATAAAACAAGTATCTTAAAATGCTACTAATCTGGAAGATAGGCATATGTGTGTTCATTATAAAATTCTTCCAACTTTGTGGTAAACTTGGGAGATTTTCCTAGAAAAACATTAGGAGACTAGGGATGCCTGGGTGGCATGGTCGGTTAAGCATCTGCCTTCTGCTGCGGTCTTGATCCAGGGTTCCTGGGATGGAACCCTGCATCCTGCTCCCTGTTCAGTGGGGAGTCCGCCTCTCCCTCTCCTTTTGCCCTTCCCTCCGCGCTCTCTCTCAAATGAGAAAATAAAATCTTCTTTAAAAATGTCAAGAGATTCCAAAAAAAAAAAGAATGTCAGGAGACGAAATCAATGGTGCAGACTTCTTTTAACCAGCCATACACACGCACTTGCTAAAAATCTCTTAAAATTTTTCACATCTCCAAATTGTCATCTACAACACAGAAAGTGTCAGCAACACCACCCACCCCCACTCATGCCTGAAAAGTCAGTCAGCTTATTGCCCTACCACTTGGCAGTTCCTGAGTGTATACCTTGTCCCCAGCATTTGGTCTCAGAAGGCATGCCAGAGCCAGCTGCCAAGCACCTGGCCCATAGTCTTCCCCATATCCCCCACACCTCTCCCCACACCTCCCCCTCCCCTGCACCTGTCCTCCATTGCTGAAGTGCCCTTGGGGTGGGGGTCTCCAGGGAGGCAGGCAGCAAGCATTTTCCCCCAGGCACCTAAGGTCTCTCTCTCAAAGCTGTCAGGCACTTCTGAAAGCTTTTCTCCTGTCCTCATCCACCCAACAGCACCCTGCTGGGCTTTCCTTGGAGGAAAGCAAAGAATTCGCAGAGACAGGCAAGGTACTCCCACAGTCCCCTGAGGGTAGGCGAGGGGGTGCATTTTCAGTGACAGAATGGAGAGTGCTTGCTCTCTGTGTGTGGGTCTGGCAACCTGCAGGGAAAAGGAAGAGAGGTGCTCCCACCCTCCGTTGTTCCTCACCCTTATCCAAGAATAATAAAGGGACAGGGAGTGGGCGGGAAAGGCTCCTCCTCACAGGTTGTACCTGCTGAAGACAGGAAATTGCTGCCACAAGGGCATCTGTGAGAACAGGGAGCCCAGTCACTACCTCAATGAGGCCTCCCCATCTGCCTCGCCTCCTCCTTTTGCTCAGAGGAAAAACCAAAGTCAAGAAAAAGTGAAAGTAACACTACATGATTCAGTCTCACAAACCATGTGTTCTTTCAAGTCAAACCTTTTGTCTTCTGGGGCTCTGGCAACATTTAGGCTAAACTCAGACCACAGAGCAGATTGCTGGTGCGGTTTTGCTTTAGCCAGAGCTGCTTCAGCTCGGAGTCGGGGCTGGAATCCACAGAGAAGCTCATGTGTGAGAAAGATCCAGAGTCCAGTGAGAGAACCCATTACTAACCCTAATGAGCTCATAGGTCATCCATCCTTTCACTGCTACAACAGCTGCCTTCCCACCCCGCCCCTCTCCCTTTCTCTCTTCCCTCTAGAGGGTCAGAGAAGCAGAAATTGAGGACTAAATGCCACGGTTTATCACCGGGTCCTTGGGCCAGCACTTGAGCGCATGTGTCAGTCTGTATAGGCGGGACACTGGCTCTAGTCCTGCCTCCTAGACATATCATGCCTAAGGCTCCTCTGACAAACTTTCATTCTAAGAGGGGTGTGTGGGGTGACAGGAGGGAGGAGTGGGGGGGGGGGAGTATGAACCTAAACCATGTATACTAGAATTTCTGTTTACGAAATTCTAAGTTTTGCCAGTATCAATGTCTAATGTTAGGTATCACAAAAGTTCTATGGCTTAGCATGACTGACTCACATTGGATTTTTCTATGTTCTCTGTGGTTCAGTTGCTTTAACTCCTAAGGAAAGCTTTCATGAGAACACCTTACAAAAGGATGCTCTACCTTCGCAGATGAACTAACGGATAAATCAAACGCGGTTATGCACAGGCAATGGAATATTATTCAGTCTTTTAAAAAAAGGAAATCCTGGGGTATCTGGGTGGCTCAGTGGTTGAGCATCTGCCTTTGGCTCAGGGTATGGGGTGTGATTCCGGGATCGAGTCTGGCATCAGGCTCCCTGTGAAACAGCCTGCTTCTCCCTCTGCCTGTGTCTCTGACTCTCTCTCCGTCTCTCACGGATAAATAAATTTAAAAATTTTTTTAGAATATAAATTAAAAGGAGAAAAAATCCTGTCATATGCTACAAAATGGGTGAACCTTGAGGGCATCATGCTAAATGAAATATGCCAGTCACAAAAAGGCAAATACTGCAGGACTCCAGTTATACAAGGTATCCAAAGCAATTGAACTCCTGGAAACAGAAAGGAGAATGGTGGTGGCCAGGGGCTGGGGGTGGGAAGTGTGAAGGGGAGATGTTACTTAATGAATACAGTTTTACAAGATCAAAGTTTTACAAGATTAAAGAGTTCTATAGATCTGTGGCACAACCATATGAATATAGTTCACACTACTGTACCAGAGAACATTAAAAATGGCTGAAATGGTAAATTTTGTGTTATGTGGGTTTTATTTTATTTTATCATAATTTAACAAACACACTCACTCCCTTCCCTCTGTTTTGGATATTCTGCATTTCCAATTCAACAATTTTGACATTAAAAAGCAAAACAAATAATTCAGTGAGTTTTCTTTTCGAAAATGAAAACCCTTCCAATTAACTGCTTTGAAGATCCAAGAAGAATTACAAAGTACTTGAAACCATTGCTTGTGACAAACTTTGTCACTTTAAGCATGCGTGACATTTCCATAGCAGGAAGGATCCCCACATTCTTCTCGAATGGTATGCGTGGTATGCTGGATTGCCTTTTAAATCAAATGAGGCTGCTGATATGTAGCCCTTTAGCAAAAGAAGAATATATCACAAGACAGTCTTAGAGACTGAACACTGTGGCTATTATCACAAAGGCAGCGAAATGAATAATTCATGCAGAGAGGGAGTGTACAAGTGTTTGGAACAACTGTGACTTCATGAATGGCTCCTGCACTGGCTCCCTCTCTACCAAAATTCTCTTTACTTTCTCATGACTCCAAACACTGATCCAGCATGCATTCCTCCAAAATGTAAAAGTTACTCTAAGGAAACAACATTTGAGAGAAGGACAGAAATAACTCTTAAATTAACAGAGCAAAAAAGGCAGGGTTAACTTTCCTTTCAGAAAGGGCTAACCTCAAAGAAAACTAGGCATTTTTTATTTCACCTTTCTACTGTTAAGAATGATGACTTGAGGGACGGGCTCAAACTTCCAAGGCTATTCTCCTGTAAAGAAATGTAATGAGGGGAAGCTGGTTGGCCCAGCAGTTGAGGGTCTGCCTTTGACTCAGGTCATGATCCCAGTCAGGGAATCAAGTCCCGCATCGGGCTCCCTGTGAGGAGCCGGTTTCTCCCTCGGTCTATGTCTCTGCCTCTCTCTCCTGTCTCTTGTGAATAAATAAATAAAATCTTGAGAAAAAATGTAATGAATGTTTCCATCTCTTAGGCCTTTGACATTAAGAAACAGGTACTTGGGCAGCCCAGGTGGCTCAGCGGTTTAGTGCTGCCTTCAGCCCAGGGCGAGATCCTGGAGACCTGGGATCAGAGACCCTCATCGGGCTCCCTGCAGGGAGTCTGCTTCTCCCTCTCCCTGTGTCTCTGCCCCCCACCTCTGTGTGTCTCTCATGAATGAATAAAAAAAATCGTAAAAAAAGAAAAAAAAAGAAACAGGTACTATATAACCACATTTCCCAGTAACTCAAGACTCCTTGGTTTTTGGGATCTAGGATTTTGAAGGACAGTTTCCTTTGAATTTCACCGCAGGTATTATTCAGGCACATGAAATTGCAAATGAGATAAGAAATATATTTGCATAGTTTCCAGGTGATTTGCAGGCTCTTCCACAAAACTGCAGTGGATTTTTTTTTAAAAAGGGAAAGCTCGTTTCAGAAACCCATTTGGGCATGCCAGATTTTCTTACTTCAGCCCCATCTGAATGAACTCACACATGGTGTCACTGCTACCAACCCAGAGCACTGGCCTGGAGGTACAGATCAAAAAGCAGAGAGAATCAATCTGTGAAACTTTATCCTGGGAAAAGCTCTCCATGAACATACCAGCCTAGGAGAGGCCAAAGTAGGCATGTACATGCTGGTGATGGTCTGAGTAATGAATAAAGCAAAGATGCCAGTGCAAAGAGTCATCAGTTTAAGCAATAATCTGTGGCCCCAAGCTGAAATCGGCAAACCCTATAAATTCCTCAAATTCACATGCTGTTGAGCAGACAGGTGCTTAAACTATGATGTTGGCAAGGCCTGATTCTGCCCTTTTCATCCCTCATTGTCCATCATTCCCAAATCTAGCCACAGGAAATGCTAATATAAATGCTTTATATTAGCTTTATTATTAGCTACATGGTATTCGTTCAAGGGAGTTTTTAAGATCTCTTCCTCACAAAGATGTCCATGTTTTAATAGGAAGCACTAAAGATCTCTGAGACACCAAAAATAAACCCTAACTAGAGTACTGGAGGTTCCTAGAAGCCAGAGATGACTTCTCCCAATGGCTAAAGCCTGCCCCTTCCTTCCTTGTGGACAGCACCAGGCTCCCAACATCAACCCTGATGCACCACGTATGAACTACTTCTCTCTGATATAGCACAAAGGCCCCATGTGAGCATCATCCCCCTCTCAAATTGGGCAGGGTGGGCTGCATGCATGGCCATGAGAGAATGGGCATCTGGAATCCTCAGCCCAGGGTTCAAACTTAGCACAAAAAAGCAGACAGCAGGACCTCCTCAAACCAGTCCTGTCTTGTCCTTATCTAAAGAAAGAAACACAAGAGACACATTTAACAACTGTTAGAACTAGCTGGCCCCTCTGGCTTTCTAGTGACCCAATACCAACACAGGGCATCCCTCTAAACAGTTCCAGAATTAGAACCAGCATCTCTACCTAGAAGCTGCAAAGAGAGAACAGAGCTTTGATTGAGTGTCCTTTGGGATATTATTTAGATCTACGTGGTCTGAAAGAGGCACACTGTGTACATTAAAACCAAGTGGTAGAATTAGGGACAATTCCTGCCATTAACAGCCAACATTCCCTATGTGTGTGTGTGTGGGGGGGGGGAGTCATGAGTCAAAAGGGGTGTGTGTGTAAAGGTAGTAACAGTTGTCCCTTATTGCATAAATAATACAAGTAACCCCAGGCTTTAGTATTCTCACATATAATTTGGATAATTCACAGGTTCTCTAGAGGGATGCCTTGGGGCTTATAGATCAAACCCCTAAACCTAATTCTGAATTGTGGTAACCCACCATGCCTAATCTCTTCCCTCCCTACCTGCCCAGCAGAGAGCCAAATCCCACAATGAAACAAAGGGAAAAGCAGCAAATGCAAAAGGAGGAAAAGGAGTATCATGGTCGGTCTTAAACCACGCAGGGGAAGTACAGACATTTCAAAAAGAAATACATAGAGGAAAAGAGAAGCAAAGAAGAGGATAACAGAACAGGAAGAGGGCACACTATGGCAGACACTTCACACAGCACAGAGGATGTGCACATGGGGATCCAAGGGACCTTCTCCTCAACCCAACAGAAGCCAAGAGTTACACAGTTTTATGGCCAATCCAATGGTACCATCTACCCTTTCTCATTATGCTGCCATGTGCGAAAGTGCTTTGTAAATTGTAAGGTCAGCATGAGAGGAGTTTGACTTTTAGGATGGCTCTCTGTCCTCAGTGCCAACTCCCCTAAGAATAGGTCTGAGGCTGATTAAAAGTCCTGAAAGAATATGCTACATAATCACTCTCTTATATCTATCTCCCAACCCCCTTTCCACTCTGTCACATTTGCCTGGCAAAATCCAATTCCTCCTTAAATCCAGTTATTTGCCTACACCCTGCCTGTGCCCACTCAGTCAACAGCAATGAAAGAAAAATACACCCACACCAACTATTCATTTTAATAATGGCCACCAACCTCAAGTGGGCCCTGAGTGCTGCCTGACTGATAATCATGATACATTTTGCTGGTCCAATTACTCTAAGATTCTCCCTAATGACTATTTCATCCCCTTTGCTCTTTCCTCAAATCTCCAATGCCTCTCATCCTCACTCTCAGCTTGACGGCTCACTAGCCTACTTCCCTGCAACACCACAGACTGTCATAACCAACTTTCCACAAGCCCCCACCATTACCTAAGTCCTCTTTATCTACATCTGTGCCTACATCACTCAGGTAGGCTAAGCTCATGCTCTAAGAACAACAACTTAAAGCAACAGGATGCTAGATGTCCATAATGGTCAGCTAGGGGCTCCACTCTGTGTTGTCCCTACTCATGGATGTACGTTGATGAGCAACCAGCCTTTGGAACAGTGCTGGGGACCATGCACTGGGGGAAATAACTTTTCAGGATGTTCACACTGACAATTAAATGCCTACGCACAGAAATGACGTGTGTCGCTTAAAACAACACCAGTCATAAGCAGTTACATGACCCCACCATGACTTACAGAGCCAGCAAACAAAATCCTGCCATGTGTCAGTCAAGAAGGTAGAGAGTGAACCACATTTGACATTGGTGCTAATGACCTCCTATGAATTTGCTACACTCCTAAGTAAGATCAGCCCCCTTGTGTATTAGATCCTTCTTGCCTCATCAAAGACAACAGTTCTGTAACTGTCCCCAGTTTCTCTCATTTCATAAATGTTTCTCCCTCTACTGGATCATTCTTACCAGATGTACGTACCAATTGTATGATACATTACAATTACTTGGTTTCTCCTATCTCAAAAACAAAAATGAAAACCTTGACCTCATGCCTGCCCCCTTCCAGTGACAGCACCACTTCTGTTCCCAAACTCGCTAATTCCCCTCCTCCCAACCACTCTATTAAATAATGTGTCCCCTCTGTGCTATCCCTTCACCAAAAGGGTGCTCGCATATCAAGATCTACCATGACCTCACATCGCTACAGCCAATGGTAAATTTTCCATCCTTATCTTACCTAAACTAGCAGCTGCATTGAACACAACACTCCTCTTGGGATACTTTTCATATTTGACTCCCAAGACACTCAGTTTTCTTGGTTCTTCTCCTACTTTCCTGGCCACAGCTATTCAGTCTTTCTTGGTTCCTTCTGTGTGCCTTTAACCATCAACAATAGGGTGTCCCAGGGCTCAGTGTTCAGCTGGCTCCTATTGTCTTCTACAGCTCCCTGCCTTGGTGGTCTCACGTGAGCTCACAATTCTGTATGCCATCTATACACTGATGACTCCCAACTGTCTAGCTTCTGCCTAGATGCTTTTAAACTAAGAGATACTCAGCTATCCAAGTGAGTATGCAATAATGCCACATGGATACTGTCTTAGTCCGTTCAGGCTGCTGTAACACAAACACCATAAACTGGATGGCTTATAAACACAAACATTTATTTCTCACAGATCTGGAAGCTAAGAAGTCCAAGATCGTGGTGCTGGCAGATTCAGTGTCTGGTGCAGGCCCACTTCCTGACAGCCATCTTTTTGCTGTAGCCTCATAGGGCAGAACACAGGCAAGGGATCTCTCTGGAGTCTCTTTTATAAGAGCACTGATCCCATTCATGAGGGCAAAGCCTTCATAACCTCAACACCTCCCAAAGGTTCTACCTCCTAATAGCATCATCACTTTGGGGTAAGGATTTTAACACATGGGGGCACCTGGCTGGCTCGGTCAGTAGAGCATGCCAGTAGAGCAACCTTGATCTCAAGGTTGTTGAGTCTGAGCCCAAAACTGGGTATGGAGATTACTTTAATTTTTTTAAAAAAAGGACTTTAACATGAATGGGGGGTGTGTGTGACACAAGCAGTCTATAGCAGATGTCTAATTTTAAGAATTTTGTTAAGAAATGGGTAGCTAGAGGGGCACCTGGGTGGCTCAGTTTGTTAAGCATCTGCCTTCGGCTCAGGTCATGATCCCAGGGTCCTGGAATAGAGCCCCATATCGGGCTCCCTGCCTAGCAGGGGGGTCTGCTTCTACCTCTCCTTCAGCCTGCCCCTCCTGCTGTTTGTGCTCTCTCTCTCAAATAAATAAATAAAATCTTTAAATAAAGAAATGGAGAGCTTGAATAGGAGTATCATCTAATCTGTCTTTTGGATGTGGAGACTGCCAGGCTCCCAGAAATAAACTAAGTCCCCAATGGTCAGAAAGAGGAAGAATTCTGGTCACCTGATGCTCTTTATTTTTTTAAGATTTTATTTATTTACTCATGAGAGAGATGGGGGGGGGGGGGCGCGCAGAGACACAGGCAGAGGGAGAAGCAGGCTCCATGCAGGGAGCCCGACGTGGGACTCGATCCCGGGTCCCCAGGATCACGCCCTGGGCTGAAGGCAGACGCTTTAACTGCTAAGCCACCCAGGGATCCCACCTGATGCTCTTCTAGCCACCTCTCCACCTCCACTAAAAGAATACTTCTGCCTGGGCATCATAATGGTAAAGATAAAGAGGAGGGTAAATCAAAACAGCAACCAAAAAATAAAACAATAACAAGATTAAGGATGTTTCTAGTAAAAAATGGAAAACACCTAGAGTAACAAAGGAGCAATCCATAAAACCTTAACAGACTCTAGGGGATCCCTGGGTGGCTCAGCGGTTTAGTGCCTGCCTTTGGCCCAGGGCATGATGCTGGAGTCCTGGGATCGAGTCCCACGTCGGGCTCCCTGCATGGAGCCTGCTTCTCCCTCTGCCTGTGTCTCTGCCTCTCTCTCTATGTCTATCATAAATAAATAAATAAATCTTTTAAAAAAAAAAAAAAAAAACGTTTAAAAAAAAAAAAAAAAACGTTTAAAAAAAAAAAAAAACCTTAACAGACTCTTAAACTTGATCCACCGACTTTGTGGAGATCTCAGGTAACTCTAATATGGAGTCAACTTCATTCTCAAAGACATTCCATCCACAGACTGCATACCAGAAAGGGATTTTAACTGAACAGGTGCTTTGGTCTCTGGAGCTGGTCAATTGGTGAGAAGGCTTGAGAGAGAACATTTGCAGCATTGCTAGGAGTAAGGCTTGCCAAATGATCACCTCCCTCCTGACATGTACAATTTCACTTTGGCTTCACCTTTTTTACTTCCCAGCAACATGACAAGGTTAGTTTCACAGCAAGAAGCCCATTTCTTTCAAATCCAAATGGACAACTTATTAAGGATTTGAAAGGCACTAGCAACAAAAAGTAAAAGCTTGGTTACCATGCCTGAGCAAAGGTCACCTGGAGTGCTATCACATAACCCAGATCATTTTCTTAAGGTGCCAAGTCCTCATGTCCATACAAGTTACAATGCTGTAGCACAGACACCTACATAGGCATTTCATTGTGCCAAATGTAACTCTATCTGAAAAAATTAAGTCACAACGTTAAACTCAATGTACTTAACTGTTCTTATTGTGTTTCCCTGTATGAAAGATGCAATAGGGACGCCTGGGTGGCTCAGCAGTTGAGCATCTGCCTTCGGCTCAGGACGTGATCCCGGAGTCCCGGATCGAGTCCCACATCAGGCTCTCTGCATGGAGCCTGCTTCTCCCTCTGCCTGTGTCTCTGCCTCTCTCTCTGTGTCTCTCATGAATAAATAAATAAAATCTTAAAAAAAAAGAAAAGAAAGATGCAATAATTGGACCAGATCATTTTTAATAATGCCCCCCTCAGATAATTCTTACACAGGAGGAGCACAAGCCACACGTACGGAAAAACAATGGCTCAGACAGTGCCTTGGATGTTCTTCTAATGGTCTGGGACTATAAAGCAGTTTAAAAAGGAGGCAAAACACAGGAAGCCAACTCTGACCATAACAAGTATTAAACTAGTGATATGACAAGTTATTAGTCCTACATGATCACCATTAATGTGTATTACGTCTATGTATAAAGAATGCACATAAAACCTACAGAATGAAGACTAAAAAGCAAATGAATACTAAAAATTATTAGCAACATTTACTTTCAGTAACAACAGAGCAGGTAGTTGGGGACAATACACCCACTGAAAATAACAGCTGAGCAAAGGGGAAGAAAATATCTTAAAAAGGTACAAAAGAGCTATTCAAATTGTGGGTAACCACTGAGTACCAAGTCTAAAGGTGGGTAGGAGGACATACATGGGGAAGTTTTGCTCAGATACAGTTGCAGTTGGCATGATGAAATGCATAAACCCCTATATAGAGGTCTGTCTAGGCTACAGGATTGTAACTTGTGTGGAAATACAGACTTGGCACCTTATGAAAATGATCTGGGTTATGTGTGCTAGCACTCCAGGTGATCTTTGCTTAGGCATGGTAACCAACCTTTTACTTTTTTGTCACCATCGCCTTTCAAATTCTTAATAAGTTGTCCATTTGGATATGAAAGAAATGGGCTTCTTGCCGTGAAACTAACCTTGTCATGTTGCTGGGAAGTAAAAAAGATGAAACAAAAGTGAAAACACGACTGTATTTGCGGATACTCTCAGAAAATGAGAGGATGAAGATTATTTCTGATGGCCTCTCGGGGAGAAAAAACAGAAGTTGGGGCCCAGTAAGAATAGACTATCTCATCTGGGGATTTAAAAAAAAGCAGACTGAACAGAAAGTAACTAGCCCTCATAGGGACTTACAGCCAAGCTTCAAGTCATCTGGGTGGCTCAGATGACTTAGATTAATAAGAGGCTTCCAGAAAGCTAGTACCTTCAGGCATCTGACAGCAGAAAACAAAAACATTCTTTAGGGGCATAAGGCATATTAGATTTTCAAACACAATATCCAGATACAATCAAATGTAACCGTTTATGCAAGAAGAAAAGAAATCGCGAGCAAGAAAAAACAGAAACAAGACACAACAGAAAAAAAAAGACTCCAAATATTAGAACTGTCAGAATTGGACTGTAAAATAACTACTCCTGACATAAGGGGCTAAGAGCCAAACTTAAAATTTTCATTAGGGTTGGGACGCCTAGCTGACTCAGACCAAAGAGCATGCAACTCTTGTTCAGGGTTGTGAGTTCAAGCCCCATGTTAGGTATAGAGATACTTAAAAAATAAAATATTGAAAAACAATGTATCAGTAGGGAACTAGAAATTATTCTCTTTTTAATGACATGGGTGTGAGAAAAAGAAAATATCAGTTCTACATGTGAAAATCAATCTTTTTTAAATTAGGAGCTCAACAGATTAAGAAAATTAGTGAGCTGAAAGGTAAATTGGGTGGATAGAAGCATTCAGAACAAATTACAGAGAGGCATAAGGATGGACAAAAGTGCCAGAGTAAGAGGTATGGTAGTTTCTAAAGATAGGACACAACAAGCCACGCTTCCCAGTATTCATGAACTTGTGCCATCCCCTCCCAAATTAAAGCTTAGTCAGTTTTCAAGTTCTGGTTAACTTTAACTAAAGGAACAGAGTCAAAGCGATACCGGAGTCAAAGTGATACCATACGAGTTCTGGGCTTATTTCTCAAGGAAGCCTGACCACTTCGATTTTTCCAGAAGCTCTTTTAGGAGCCTAGAGTCGCCATGTAAGAAGCCTTTCTGTCCTGCTGGAGAGACTACATGGAGAGACCATGACTAGAGGCCTAGTCCTAAGATTTCCTGTCACCTCTATCGAGATCGACCTTCCAGTTGTCCCTATCCAGGACACCAGATATGTCAGTGAGGGCATTTTCAATGTTTGAGCTGCATATGCCTTCTGTCTGCAGTCTCATGACAGATCCCAAGCAAAAGCAGAAGAATTATCCAACTGAGCCCTAATCTACCGACAGAATTTTGAATAGTGAAATGGTTGCTGTTCCAAGCCACTAATTATTAGGGACTTGTGTACAAGAACAGGTAACTGAAACAAATATTTTACTGGAGATAGAAGAATGAGAAAATGGACTAGGAACAACCTAGAAAGATAACAGTCAAGAACTTTCCAAAATTCACTCAAGATTCCACTCTCAGATTCCAGAAGCTCTAATAAACCCAAAAAGGGTATATGAAAAGCTTTCGACACAACATAGTAAAAACGCAGAAAATTAAAGATGCAGATAAAATTTTAAAAGTGACAAACTAGAAAAAAATAAAAATAAAAAATAAAAGTAACCAGAGGAAAGAGGCAAATTATATCCAAAGCAACAATAATAAGGGGTGCCTGGCTGGCTCAGTCAATGCAGCCGGCAACCTTTGATCTTGGGATTGTGAGTTCATACCCCACATTGGGTGTAGAACTTACTTATAAGTAAAATCCTTAGGGATGCCTGGGAGCCTTCAATTCAGGTCATGACCTCAGGGCTTCCTGCTGGGGGCGAGGGGGTCTACTTGTCCTCCCCTTCTCTGTCCCTCACCCCTGCTCACGCGCGCGCTCTCTCTCAAATAATTTTTTTTTTAAACTAAAATCTTTAAAAAGGAGGGGACAATAATTAGACTGATGACTGTCCACAAAAAAAATTACTGGGGGCACCTGAGTAGCTCCGTGGTTGAGCATCTGCCTTTGGCTCAGGTCATGATCCTGGGGTCCTGGGATCAAGTCCCACTTAGGGCTCCCCGCAGGGAGACTGCTTCTCCCTCTGCCTATATCTCTGCCTCAATCTCTTTGTTTCACATGAATAAATAAATAAAATCTTTTTTAAAAATTACTGAAGTTGGAAGGCAATAGAATGATATCTTCAAAGAGCTAAAAGGAACTATTTGCCAACTGGGAATCCTATAAGCAATGAACACACCGCTCAAGAATGAAGGGGAGAAAAATACTTTTAGAGTAACAAAAACTGAAAAAAAAAAAAACCATCACTAGCAGTACTACATTAAAGGAAATAGAAATGATGTTTTGTCAAGCAGAACAATTAAAACAACTCCAATTTATTTGAAAATTAAATAATATCTAAGTAACTCAAAGGTCAAAGAAAAAAAGTAAAAAATCAACAATATTTCAAACTGTATAACAAACTTACATCTTCAAATGTATAGATTAAAGCCTAAACTACTTAAAATAAGAAATATGTATGTTAGAGGGGTACCTGGATGGCTCAGTTGGTAGAGCATGTAACACTCTTGATCTCGAGGTCATGAGTTCAAGCCCATGCTGGGTGTACAGCTTACTTAAGAAAAGGAAAGAAAGGAAATAAATATAATATATATGTTATTTTCTAAGAACAGCTAAAAGTTACAAAGCTAAGTATGCATCTCAAAGCATTAAGACCAAAACTAGGGCAGCCCGGGTGGCTCAGCGGTTTGGCGACGCCTGCAGCCCAGGGTGTGATCCTGGAGACCTGGGATCGAGTCTCATGTCGGGCTCCCTGCATGGAGCCTGCTTCTCCCCTCTGCCTGTGTCTGTGCCTCTCTCTCTGTGTCTCTCATGAATAAATAAATAAAATCTTTAAAAAAAAAGACCAAATCTAAACCAAAGAAAGCACAAAGAAGGAAATCCTAATGAGAGCAGAAATTCAATGGAAAACCAAGCATAAAATAGTAACAATAGGCAAAAGTATGAATTGGCCATTTGAGAATATTAATAAACATGCTAAACCTCTGAATGAAAACCGATGATTAAAACAGAGAAAAAAGACATAACTGCAGATAGTGAAGATTAGAAAGCATATTTAAACCAACTTTATCCCAAAAAGTTTAAAACTTTGGACAACTTGGGAAAAATTCTCAAAAAATACAACTTACGGAATCACAAGAAATATAAAACCTAAACAGTCCATTAAGAAACTGAATCAGTAATTAAAAACTTTCCTACAGTAAAAAAAAATAATAATAAACTGCATACCTAGATGGCTTCACCATCAAGTTCTACCAAAAATTTACGAAAGCAGTAACACTTAACACAAGATTTAAGGCTAAATTATACAAACCTATCCAGAGAACAGCAGCAAAGGGCACGTCCAGAGCTTGGAGTTTAGATTGAGCCAAGTACAAAAACACAACTAGAGCTATGCAAGAGCTGAAAATTATAGGCCAGTCTCATTCCTGATCACAGATTTAAAAATCTTAAAGAAAATATCAGGCACATCAAATCCGCATTATTTCAAAAGGACCATATACCTATTCAAATTGAATTTAAATCTGGACTCCACCCTTCATTTCTCTTCAAAGTCAGTCAATATAATTGGCCATATTAATAGAGTAAAAGAAAAAAATCAGATTCTCATCTTGATACAGAAAAAGTGACATCTATTGATTAAAAAAGTAACTCGAGCAACAGAAGGAAAATTCATCCTCTAAAAGAAGATAACATGCCAAAACCTGTAAGAAACATAATACTTACAGGTAAAATCTCAAAAGCATTCCCTTTTAAAAAGGGGAATGAGACAAGGCGTCTACCATCATTTCTTCTACTCAACAGTGTACTAGAAGTCTTGGCCATGACAGTAAAGCAAGAAAAAGATATAAGGGTTAAAAAGGAAGAAAAACGTAGTATTATTGACAGATGAGAATACTATGTTCATAGAAAAAAAAAAAAATCAAAGGCCTCACTATATTACTACACTTTTAAAGGGCTTTAATTACCAAGATTATGGACTATAACATCAAAGCTCAAAAAAATTTTTTAGTTTTTTATATACTAGCAATTGTTAGAAATAAAGTTCTGATAAATATGCCATTTTCATCACATAAAAATCTATTAAGTACATGGAAATAAATCTAACAAATTATGTACACGATCACTATGCAGAAAATGGTATCACTGAATCTGTTGAGCAAATAAAGGCAGATGCAAAATACATGCTATATTAATCTATTCACATAAAGCTTAGAAATCAGCAAAACTACATAATTTACAGATAAATATTTAGATAGTAAAATTAAAAAGCAAAACAAAGGAGGGATTTTCATAAAGCTAGGATATCTCTGGGAGAAAGGGCAAATGACTAGAGGGAAAAGAAGGCTTCCAGGTTCAATTTCTTGGCCTCAGTGGTGGTTAGATGGGTGCTTGTTTATAGTATCTCTTTCAGCTGCACAGTTTCTACCACATTTCTGCAAGTATACTGTATTTCATACACAGGCCTGTATACATGAAAGGTTTTTAAAAAATCCCCAAAGAACCATCTACCAAACAGAGGGGAAGTGGAGATCCATATGGTAAATGGCTCTTTGAGACATAAGGATAAACTAATTTGGAACAATCACTTTGAAGAAACACTTAAAATGAAATGTCTTTATTTAAAAAAAAAAAAAAAACAATACAAAAAAAAAAAACAAAAAACGGAGGACTAACAGGAAGGAAGCCAGTCTCCCTACCAGGGCAGCCAAAAGCATGGTTTTAGAGTCAAAAAAGTCTCAATCTTAGTTCTACCACATTCTAGCACTGCAGTCTTGGGAAGGTTTGGTGTTTTTTTGTTTTTTGTTTAGCAAAGTCTAGTTTTCTGTACTGCAAAATAAGGATTCCACTTAACTCAGAAAGATTAGAGAGAATATATCTGCAGTGTCTTGTCACGTAACAGAAGATCAGTAATGAAAACCGCTTTTGTAATTACCTCTGCTATAACTAGAAGGTGAGTGCCTCCCCATTATTAGTAAGTTTACAGTCTTGAACTGACACGTAAGGTTCTGACCAAAGGCATTACCAGTCATTCGGTTAATAAAAATTGATCATCAGGAACTACCTCACTTGAAATCATTACTAAATGACAAGTTTTACAGAAATCTCAATAAATTACATTTAATACATTCAATAAATATGGTTTTAGTAGGCTGCTCCAACAGTTCCTTTCTGAAAAGAATTATAAGAATCCTTTTTACATGTGTTTGTTATATGACCACAGTATAACCTGTACATAAAAAAGAGTCTTCACAGTATGAAAGCTTTAAGGACATAGATGTCACACAGCACTAATGAGTAATTTATCCACATTAGTCCAAAAGTATTCATATCCACAGGTATTCACCACAGCAGCGTGAGCTGATCATGAGCGCTCAGCCCATCTCATTCATACGCAAGCCATAAAAGAACCATGGCCATGGAAGATCCATTCAACCTGTGAAAAACAAAGTAGTAACAGGAAAAAAGAATGCGTCTAAGAGACAAACAGATCTGCTCACAAATCCAGGCTCTGCCATTTCCTAATTAAACATTCTCTTTAAGCCTCGGTGTCCAGAGTTGTCCCAATGAAATAAAACCAATCTCAAAGGACTGTTGAACAGAAATTCCTCACTGCAGAACTGGGGCGGGTTGGCGGGGGGGGGGGGGGACCGACCATCATTCTGTGGAGTAAGCCACCTCTTAACTCAGATATCCCACCCCACCAGATTGTGCCTGCTTTTTCACACAGGTGTTTCTTTGTTAAGTGTCTCATAGAAGTTGACTAATAATACAGCCATTAATTAGACTAATAATAAGCCATCAGTACAAAATTAAAACCCCAGCACAAGGAATTAAAATCCCAGAAATTCAGAGCTGCAGAGAGCGAGCCCGGAGACTACCAGATACTCTAGACATAACCAGGTGCCATCTACCTGGGCTTACATTTTTTACATAGATGATCACTACAATGTGGTTAATTGTTAAGGATTTGTTAAAGGTCTAGAAGAGTAATTCTCAACCCCGGCTAAACATTACAGCCACGTAAGTAGTTTAAACACACATGCACACGTTCCACCTTCAATCAGAATTGAACCAGAAATTTGAAGTAGAACATGGGTGTTAACCATTTTGTAAACCTTCTCCTGGTGATTCTAATGAACAGCAAGGGTTGAGACCACCAAAGCAGAAGAAAAGACAGCAAAGAAACCTGTCTGTACTTCATAGTCAAAAAAATTGCCTTAATAATTATGTGGCCCTTTTTCTATCCCACTAAAAATGAGTCAGATAAAGAGCAACCCAAAAGATCCAGGCTGTATTTAAACAATTTCACAATCAGGGGACCTGGGTGGTACAGCCAGTTAAGCATCTGACTCTTGGTTTTGGCTCAAGTTGTGATGGAGCCCTGCATTAGGCTCCGCACTCAGCATTGAGTCAGCTTGGGAATCTCTCTCCCTCTGCCCCTCCTATCTGTGTTCTCTCTCTCAAATCAATCATTTTCACACTCAAGAGTTATTTGATATAATATAATTAAAGGAGACATACAATTAACTTCTCTGGAACACTACTCATACAAAAAGCACATTTTGGTATTGTCATGTTAAGAAAAATGGAACACTACTGCTTTTGCCCAGGGCTTTGCACTTTCTCTCGTGATTTTATCCATGCTAAACAGTGCATTAGAAAGTCACTCCAAGCGTAACATTTTTAGTTATCCCATATCAAAATGAAAAGTGTTAACAGTGGCTATCAAAAACATGACTTTTGTTTTTCTGTACTGTCCACTTTGTACAACGTGTATTTCTACCCATGTTCCAGAGATTCTTGGTTTATTTTCTAAATTTCTCCTATAGAAATAAGTCGTTACTATAGTAATATTTACCCACCCTGATATTCTTTCCCATTTGCTTATTCTAGGGCTTTTGCACATAGCAACCACACAAATCTCTGCTGCAAGCTGCTCATAGCACTCAGATCCTTGGCAACATTCAGAAATGAATATATCTTTAAACTATGGGAACACTTAGCTGAATACCATAGTTTCAAATGTATTTAAAGTGCTTTTTGTGCAAAATCCATCCCAGATTTGTCAATTCTTACTATAAGTAACACATTTCTCTTTATCTTCACGCAGGTGGATGAGTCAAAAACTATAGCAGAATAAGCTGGCACAGGAGTCTGCTCATTATTAACGTATTTTGGAGTTGAAGACATTTACTCCTGGCATGTATAGCTAACGAGTGATTATTTAGTATACATGTATTTTCCTCCCCACAAAAGTTGCAAATAAACGGTATCTTTATGCAGATTGAGAATGGTCCTACTCTTTAGATAAGAACTTAGCAGTTACTATGGTAGATGTTTGAATCGATAGAGTATTAGTAGACTGCTACCTACGCTTTGTCAACATATTTTCCCTAGAAATAACTTATGTGGAAAGACAGTGGATATGATTCTTTGCATATAAGTTCCCGTTTGTGAACTCATAAAGGAGTAATAGATTAACACCTACCTGATTATCACAGGAGGGGAGTCCAGTTACAGAAAGGGTCATAAAGAGCACAATCACAGCCTCTTCTCTTAACTTTCGGTAACAAGGCTTTGCAGAAAGAATAATTAGTTATAGACATATGTGTGCACACACTCAAAATACGTGGAGATGTAAGTAGATATAAATGTGTGTATTTGTACACATAGAACTTTAAAATACATAGAATTTTACAATACATACAACCATACATACATATCCACAAAGTAAAGTGTGGATAATACTGAATTAGCTAAAATCAAGATCGAGGACAGTGCCGGTGGTGCAGCAAGTTTAGTGCTGCCTGCAGCCCAGGGCATGATCCTGGAGACCCAGGATCTCTCTCTCTCCCTGTCTCTATGAATAAATAAATAAAATCTTTAACAAAAAATAAAATCAAGATCGAAGCCCCCAAAGACCCTAATGAGTAATGTCTTCATTCTCTTTTTTTTTTTTAATTTATTTATTCATGAGAGACAGAGAGAGAGAGAGAGAGAGAGAGAGAGAGAATGAGGAAGAGAGGCAGAGGGAGAAGCAGGCTCCATGCAGGGAGCCCGACATGGGACTCGATTCCGGGTCTCCAGGGTCACGCCCTGGGCTGTAGGCAGCGCTAAACCGCTGAGCCACCAGGGCTGCCCTTCATTCTCTTCTTAATGTTTATTCTAAGTCCATTTATAGTAGGAGGGAAAAGGGTTGAAAAAAAATCACAATAGGGGAGTTTTTCCAAATAGTATCCACCAGCAGGTTGTCTCAGCCTAATGATTCGTGGTCTCTTGGGTGTATGATGGGGGCCTGTTACTCTGAGCTGGGTTTGCGATGAGTCACACAATGGCTGACTCACTTTCCTCCATGACTAACCAGTGCAGGAGTTTGTCGGTGAAGGACCCACAGCCCACCACAAGGCGGCACCCCAGGGAAGGAAGAGCGTAAGGTTAGTGGGTTCCAAGAGAAAAAGATTCTTTGGGCTGCACGAAGGAAATAGCATATAGCCACAAAATACAGAATATGCAGCTCACTGATGAACCGGGGACTCTGTGCAGTCAAGTCAGCATCTGATGACAGAATTATCTTCAGTATGTTGCAAAGGACTGGTTGAAAGACTTAAAGAAAAAAAAAGAGGTCTAAAAAGTTGCAAAGTGAATTTAACCTGTGGTCAGACCCCTAATACTAACATATAATTTGGAAGAAAAAGAAAAATATATTAAATGTTAGACTGATTTCCCATTTTCTATTTAAAAAGAGGGGGGGATCAAAATTCTTCAGACACAAGAATTTCACACTTGGACAAAAAGCTATCCTGGAATACCTGGGTGACTCGGTGGTTGAGCGACTGCCTTGGGCTCAGGTCATGATCCCAGGGTCCAGGGATGGAGCCCCACATTGGGCTCCCTTCTCAGTAGGGAGCCTGCTTCACTCTTTCTTGCTCCCTCTACTTGTGCTTTGTTCTCTCTCTCTCTCAAATACGTAAAATCATTTTTAAAAAGAGAACACTTTTCTTTTAAAACAGCATTTCTAGGGCATGAAACTTAAGATTCTCCCTCTCCCTCTGCCTCTACCCTCTTCCCTCTCTAAAAAAAATAAATATAAATAACACAGTATTTCTTTTTTTAAGATTTTATTTATTCATTCATGAGAGACACAGAGAAGGCAGAGACGTAGGGAGAGGGAGAAGCAGGCTGCTCGCTGGGAGCCTGATGTGGAACAGGATCCCGGAACTCTGGGATCACGCTGAGCCGAAGGCAGATAGTCAACCACTGAGCCACCCAGGCGTCCCTAAAACAGCATTTCTTTTTTTTTTTAAATTAATTTTTATTGGTGTTCAATTTACCAACATACAGAAAAACACCCAGTGCTCATCCTGTCAAGTGTCCACCTCAGTGCCCGTCACCCATTCCCCTCCAACACCCGCCCTCCTCCCCTTCCACCACCCCTAGTTCGTTTCCCCGAGTTAGGAGTCTTTATGTTCTGTCTCCCTTCCTGATATTTCCCAACATTTCTTCTCCCTTCCTTTATATTCCCTTTCACTATTATTCATATTCCCCAAATGAATGAGAACATACACTGTTTGTCCTTCTCCGATTGACTTATTTCACTCAGCATAATACCCTCCAGTTCCATCCACGTTGAAGCAAATGGTGGGTATTTGTCGTTTCTAATTGCTAAAACAGCATTTCTAAGGATGATCTAGATCAGTGCTCTTCAGAGTTTAATGTATATACCAATCCCTTAGGGATTGTGTTGAACTACAGAATCCAATTCAATAGGTCAGAGGTAGGGCCCAAGATGCCCCAATTCTAACAAGCTCTCACCTTGGAAATGTCAATTTCAGTTGCTTAGGAAATCGGGTCAGTAATTTTACATTAGCTCCTCAGTGACTGTGCACTTTTTAAAGGGACTTGGGGAGATATAATCCAAAAACTAGGCCCATTTTTCCCTGTATGACTAGAAAATCCACAGCATTGTGTGTACCTGAGTTAAAACCCAAGAACGTCAAGTTCCAAACAGACACGAAAATAGCACATCCAGTACCATGGCAAAATTATACCATCAAAGGGAGCTAATATTTGCTGGCGGCCTTTTACATGTCAAGCAAGCACAATGTGCTTTGGAGACATCATTTCTTTTCATTCTTCCATGTCAGAGGAGGCACCTGAGACAGAGCCTCTGCTCCAGGTCAGAATCTGAATTCACATTCCACCCCCATCTGTCTCTATGTGCTTTTATTTATTTCTATTTTTATGTTCCAGCTCTATGCATCCTATTCCCCACCAGGTGGTAGATGGGATCATTATTCCCAACTATTTCTCCCTCTGCATAATAGGGTTACTCATCCTTTTGACTGTCATGGGAGAGAAGTACATGTCCCCACTTCCTTGACTTTGGGTTTGGCCCCTATGACACACATTGACTAATGGAAATGTGAGCAGATATGGCACTAACCACCTCCAAACCGAGGTTTTAACTGTGTTGCGTGGTTTGGATTGTGCTCCTGCTCTTCACCAAGAGAACAGCATGTCCCAGATAGAAACTGTTCTTTCAGCATCACTTGTAATAATAAGAAAATTGGAAACCACCTTTTGTCTATTAAAAATGGTAATTACAAAGACACAGGCTATGGAAGAATACAGAATGTCAAATAAGAAACCCCAAACTAGGACTGCAGCTGTGGAGAGCTGCAACATACACACGAACAGGGACAAAAGGACAAGAAGGAAATCTACCAAAATATAATCAAGATTTTGTTGGACTCCTGGATAACTTTTGTCCTCTTCTCTATTTACTACATGTCTGTTACCGTGGCACGCTGCTTCAATAAAATACAAATTCATCTTCAACTTTCAAATTTCAAGGCAAGACTTTATAAGACATACCATCAGACAATACAGGCCATGGGCACGCCTTGCCAAACTGAGAATGTCACAACTCGGAATCTTCTCTTTTTTATGTGCAATAAAAACTCACAGTTGCAAGTTACTAGCAGTGTGACCTTGTATAAATTAACCACTCTGCCTGTTTCCTCATCCATAAGTGGTCTTAATACTGACTTCTTTGGTTATTTAGCACATTAAATATGGTAATATATAAGGCACCTGACTTATACAAGCATTCAATGAAAGCACCTTTTTTCACTACAGCTAATAACACAGAAAACAGATGTAATTATATCTGTTGTAGAAAGGGATTTATCAGTGAAGCATTAACCGAAGATAATATTCAAGGCAATTTAAAATCCTCAGCAGTCCATGAACCTAGCTCTAAGCAGATTCTACAGCACACACCACTTTTAGGGACCCTTGATTACCCTGAGCCTACCCAGGTAATCCAGTACCATTTTTTTTTTTTAAAGTAGGCTCCACACCCAATGTGGAGCTCCAACTCATGGCCCTGAGATCACAAGTCACATGCTCTATACCTAACTGAGCCAGCTAAGCACCCCCAGGATAATCTATTTTATTTTATTTTATTTTATTTTATTTTATTTTATTTTATTTTATTTATTTTGTTTATTTTATTTATTTTATTTATTTTATTTTTTTAGGATAATCTATTTTAAAGACACCTGAGTAGCAACCTAATTCCATGTGCAACTTTAACTCTTCTTTCCTTTCCTTTATTTAACATGTTCCACAGGTTCCAGGAATTAGGACACAGAATTCATCTGCGGGCCATTATTCTACCTAGCGCACGGTGATACCACATGCATAACAACTCAGTACTTCAGAAGCTGGCTGAAATCACAGATTCCCACAACAAAGCACCAAGGTGAATTGCTCTTTTCTATTTGTGTACTCTGATGTTCCCAGTGGTTGATCAACATTCAGTCTCTTATATCAGGAAAGCACATTTGCTTTTTTTTTTCCAAGATTTTTTTAAACTGATTTATTCATGAGAGACAGAGAGCATAGGCAGAGGGACAAGTAGGCTCCCCACAGGGAGCCCGATGCAGGACTCAATCCCAGGACCCGGGGATCATGACCTGAGCCAAAGGCTTAAACACTGAGCCACCCAGGTGCCCCAGAAAAGCACATTTCTGTTAGAACCATATTTAAATGAATGAATGCTCTCCATCTATTCAGCCCTGCTTCAGGGCCAACTGCCAGGGCCACATCTAATAGAGAAGACTTAAGGGCAGTCTCAGTTCATGAAGCCCTCACCAACGCAGGGGAAGGGGATGACCAAGTGAAACCCCAGTAACACTGAAATCAGAACTTCCAAAGTTCTGTGGAGCTGCAACAGGTTGTCAGTGAAGGCTTTCCTGAGAAAGGCATTTGGGTGAAATGTGTAGAGAGGAAAGAGAAGCAAGGGCTGAAGGCACTGAGGCTCAGGCACATTCTGTCAAGGATATAAGGAAACAGCCCCCTGGGCTGGGGAGCAGCGGAGTGGGCCCATGTCCCTGGGCTGCTGAATGGGAAGGCAGGACAGTGCCATTTATGAACTCCAAAGGAGAGGAGGAAGCCAGCCTAGATCCTAAGGATCACAGGGGCCAAAAGGCCAAAGAAGGAAGAAAAAGGACCTCAAAACTGGGCAGTAAATTGTTCCCCAGAGAAGCCAGAAAACTGCAACAAATGAGGGAAGAGGCGGAGCAGAGGAAGACAGAGGAAGGAGAAGGAGGGAGAGGACTTTTCTGGGCGGCCACCAAGCGCCAGCCACTGCATTTGTGCAGGACTATATAAGGAATGTGTGGAAAAATCATAAAGACAAAGAATTACGGGGGTTGCCAGAGGTTGGGAGGAGGGACCTATGAGAAGTTAGTATTTAATGGGGACAGAGTTTCAGGGTTTTTTTTTAAGATTTTATTTATTTATTTGACAGAGAATGAGAGAGCGAGCACAAGCAGGCAGAGTCAGGCCGAGGGAGAAGCAGGCTCTGCGCTGAGCAGGGAGCCCAACACGGGGCTGGATCCCAGGACTGAGAGTTCATGCCTGAGGGAAGGCAGATGCTTAACCATCTCAGCCACCCAGGCACCCCAGAGTTTCAGTTTTGCAAGACAAAGAAATGGGTTGGGGTAGACAGTGATGATGGGTACTGAACACTACTGAGTGATATACATAAAAATGGTTAAGATGGTAAATCTTACATTATGTGTATTTGGCCATGATTTTTTAAAATTGAAGGAAAAAGGAAAAGAATGAATGGAACTTGACAAAGGAGGGATTTCTCTGCTTATGAATTTCTCTTTCTAGCAGCCAAATATTGAAAAGAAGTAGTATGCGAGATTAAGTTAAAAAAAATCCTACAATAAGCTTGGACACCTTCATGGGCTAAGGAGAAGCAACAGTAAGGGAAATAAAGATAATATGGGATGACAGTATAAGTTCTGGAATAAATCCCAGAGAGGCAAACAGACTCAGAATCCAGAGAACATGTGGGGAGGGCAGTGGGGGGCGTAGGGGGAAGGAGGAGCTTTGGTGAGAGGTGAAGGACTCTCTTCTCCGGAGTGGAGAGAGGCGCCACCACAAGAAAGGGAGAAAGAGAGGGCTGGCTGTAAGGCAGGAGAGAAGTAAAGGATGTCAGAAGTTAGGGAGAAGAGAAACGGAGAACTGCAATGTCCAAAAGAAAAGGGAATTGCTTCATCTGGATCCCTGACCAAAATTCTAGAAGTCAGTTGCACATGTCAAGGTTTCAAGGGAGAACAGTGAAGTCTCAGTTGTGGTTTTATCTCGAAGCAGCTCTGTTACTTTTGCTAAGTCCGTTAAACTTCTTAAACTTCTTAACCGACATCTCTCAAAGAGGGGGATTTGCTAAAATAATCCCACTGTCCCTTCCAGCTCTACATTTCAATGGTTTTATAAGCAGAGAGTTTATCCTTTGCACCGTGTCAGTTTACCTACCTACCCACCCACCCCACCAACCCCCACCCCCACCGCCAAAGGAAAAAAAAAGGACTGAAATGATAACAAAAGTCAAGGTGTATATCATTTAAATACCCTTGGGCTGATTTCACATCTCACTTTGAATAGTGAGAGCCACAACAAACAGATGGTTCCCGCTGACAAGAGATGTGTCATTACAGTCCTAATGATAACTGATGTTTTTACAGCTCTTTACTCTTTATAAAGTGCCTTCACAGACCAATCATTTGTGATCTTCCTCACAACAGCTATGTGAGACCGGTATGGTCCTAGTATTCTTCTATCCATTTTGCAGTAGAGGCAAGTGAGCCTGACAAGTTGGTGAAGTGCCCAGGGTCCCAGAGCAGATTAAGTGACAAACCTAGGACTGACATGGGGACTCAGGACTCAAAACACAGGATTTTTTTTTAAATTGTGGGGTACCTGGGTGGCTCAGTTGGTGAAGCGGCTGCCTTTGGCTCTCAGGTCATGATCCCAGGGTCCTGGGATTGAGCCCCCCGCCCCCCCCCCCCCATTTCACTGATCCCTGCTCAGCACATGCTGATCCCTGCTCAGCGGGGAGCCTGCTTCTCCTACTTCCTCTGCCCTCCAGTCATGCTCTCTCTCCCTCTTAAATAAAAAAAAATCCTTTAAAAAAAAAAGAAAAATTGTTTCTTAGACACTGACACACAGTATCTAAGATTTCCCACTTGGTGTCACAAACATAGAAAACATAGAGGTCAAAAGAAATTTGCATAAGTTTGTGCTTTCACTTGATCCTGGCAAACAGTTTACTGAAATGCAAGTACAACCTTAATTTCCATGTGATAAATGATTGGAATCCAAAGGGCAGAAATGGTAAAGGATTATTAGAACCCAACAGTTCCAATGTCCTAACAGTCTCAGGATGAGAAAAATGGAGGTCTCCTCTGGGAGGAACAGCATGTGGGAGGCCGAGGCAACACTAGAACTCAGAGCTCCCACCAAGCCTAGAGCTCTTGGCCCTGGCCAGGTCTTACATAGCCTCTAAGAAAAGTTAACGACAAAACTGCTCCTTCACACTGAAATGGTTCCAATTTAAATAATGTGAGGGGCTCATTCTCTCCTTTTTACATGTGCAAACCATATGGATGCTGCCTAGAAATGGGCCTAGGATTCTCTGGAGCAAATTCTCCTCACAAATGAGAGGGTTTGTAATGAGTCATGCCTCATTTTAGTACAAAAGCGAAGAAAATGTGTCCAGTAAGGAACCCATCTGAGAGAACCTGAAGTCAAGTGAGAGTGCCTCCATTACCTTTGTCTACCTAAAAAGTGCTTTTTTTAGACAAATTAAAATTGAAAAACTAAAAAAATGAAAATATTTTGAAGAGGACCATATTGTCCAAGTAGTCCTATTTTCCTCCTCTGGCAGTAATATTGTAATGAGTCAGCAGGTGCTTCACTGCCAAAATTACTTTTATCACAAAGCTAGGAAATGTGGAATGCTTCAACTGAAGACTTCAACAAGGAGAATAGATGAGGACATGAAAATGATGTATATTATGAAATTGCAGATCCCACCTTATATGCTTCATAGAGAAAAAAATAGTATGAGGCTTTCTTGAGACTAGAAAGGATTCAAGGACAAGAATGTCAAAGGGGAGCCCTTCTGAGGTGAGCAGAAATCTCTGATTTTCTTCCCTCAGGGCACTTGGGAGCTGCGAAGACTTGCCAAGAGAAAAGATTTCTACCGAGGAAAAGTGATCAAAACTTCTTGGTGAACGTGCTAACGTAGGCTAATGTGACAAATGCAAAATACCCACATTTGTTCAGTTCTGGAGCTGTTAAGAGGAAGACTGAGATATTAGGCCAAAAGCTATTCAAAGGCAGAGTAAAGTCTCTAGTTTCACAGTGTTTTGAGGACATTTGTACCAAAGGAGGAGTGAGTGCTCCCTCAAATACATAACCAGGTTTCTCTTCAAAACAGTTGCAAGAACTTAAAATCAAGGGGACAAGAAGCTAAGCTCAAGACCCCCAAAGGGCAAAATTTAATCTCCCACAGTTTTCCAAGGCCAAGGAGACAAAAAAGTCTTCTACAGTTTCAATGAAAAGCCTGGAAGAACCACACCTGAGAAGCACAGCAACCACAGCTGGACTGAGTCTTCCTAAAACTGCAACCTGGCCTTGACTTAGCTCAACTCCCAATGGTGCGACTCCTCACTATATTTACCTAACAGAGGAAAAGGAGGAAATCATCTCTGGAGGAAGATGTGCCGCAGAACTAGTAAGATTCTTTCACACAAAATTGCTTGTTACAGGATTAAAACATTATAAGACTATTATGAGGTGAGAAAAAAAAATTGTAAGAAAATGTAACCAAGGGGACCTGGTGGCTCAGTGGTTGAACATCTGCCTTTGGCTCAGGTCATGATCCTGGGGTCCTGGGACTGAGTTCCACATCAGGCTCCCCGCAGGGAGCCTGCATCTCCCTCTGCCTATTGTCTCTGCCTGTCTCTGTGTCTCTCATGAATAAATAAATAAAATCTTTAAAAAAAAGAAAATGTAACCAATATTCAAGAGAGAACAAAGACAAGAGATGCAGACTCATAGATGCTCCAGATAACGGGATTCAGCAGACAAAACCTTTGAAATAATTGATTAGTCAAAGAAATTAGTCAAAGAAAATGAGACCAAAAAAAGGGAATTGGATGGAAAGATGGAGAATTTCAAAAAGGAACTAGAATCTAGGTCTACAGCCCTACCACCTTGAACACACTCAATCTCGTCTATAAAAATAATCAAATGGACATCATAGAAAAATAAAATACTTTAAATTAAGAAAAATATAATGTCTGAAATAACTCAGACGAGTCAATTAGCAGGGTTGGGTTTAATAGCAGGCTGGATGTAATAAACTTGGAATATAAAAGTTAATGGAAAACATCCCTATTAAAGCCCAAATAGAAGAGGGGAGGGGCACCTGGTTGGCTCAGTCCAGAGCTTGTAACTCTTAACCTTGGGGTTGTGAGTTCGAGTGCCATGTTGGGTGTAGAGATTACTTAAATAAAAATTAGGGCAGCCCTAGTGGTGCAGCGGTTTGGTGCTGCCTGCAGCCTGGGGTGTGATCCTGGAGATCCGGGATCGAGTCCAACATCGGGCTCCCTGCATGGAGCCTGCTTCTCCCTCTGTCTGTGTCTCTGCCCCTCTCTCTCTGTGTCTATGAGTAAATAAATAAAACCTTAAAAATAAATAAATAAATAAAATAAATAAATAAAAATTAAAAATTAAAAATTAAAAATAGAAAAGGGATAGAAAAAAACAGATCATAAAGAACATGGAAAAGGTCTGACCATGAAAGTGGTAGAGTCAGAAGAAAGTAACAGAACAGGGCAGTAGCAATATTTGAAGAGACAATGGCTGGGAATTTTTTTTTAAGATTTCTTTCTTTGTAGAGAGAGAGAGAGAGAGCATGCAAGTGGGGGAAGAGACAGAAGGAAAGGGAGAATCTCAGCAGACTGCCCACTGAGCTCGGAGCCTGACTTGGGGCTCAATCTTATGACCCTGAGATCATGACCTGACTGAATCAAGAGTCCAACACTTAACTGACTGAGGCACATAGGTGCCCTGAGAATTTTCCAATACTGAGGAAAGACATCAACCTTTAAATTCCAGAAGGTCAACAGACCAAAGCATGATGAACGTAAGGAAAACCAGACCTGGACTTGTGAATGTCAAATGTTTAGTACAAAAACATGGCAAGCACTAAGGAAATCATGTAGCAACCCCCAAACTTAGTCTGATACAACTTGGTCTTCCTATTATTGGAGGTAATGATAAAAAGGACACTGGGAGGGGCACCAGAACTCAACAGTAAAGTTTAAATTCTTTAGTAGGGTTATAGTCACTCTGCTCTTGACCAAGTACAGGAAAAGTCTACAGTAACATAAATGTGAATATACTATTATGGATGGTTGCCTCTTGGTTTCTACCTGGCCACAGATTGCATTTCATGAACCTTATAATGTGACTTCATTTTATGCTATCAAAAATTTTTAATCCCAGGGGTGCCTGGGTGGCTCAGTTGGGTAAGCATCTGACTTCAGCTCAGGTCATGATCTCAGGGCCCTGGGATCCAGGCCCTGCTCCACGGGGAGTCTGCTTGAAGATTCTCTCTCCCTCTGCCCCTCCCCCACTGCTAGTGTTCTCTCAAATAAATAAAATCTGTAAAAAAAAAATTTTAATCCTAGTAATAGTTTTATGGTAGAGTTTACTAAAATCAGGGGGAAAAAACACTGATGGAGTAGCAGAATAAGATGGGACTCTAGAGGTAAACAGTCCAACCCCTATGTTAGGGGATAACCAAACTGAAGCCTGGAGCAATAAGAATGATGTGCACAGCACCCACAGCTATTTAGAAGCTGACTGGAAATCTTAACAGCACCCTTCTAACTTCTAATCCAGCCTTGTGATTCTAGCACCAGGCCAATCCAAGGTCAAATCTAATCCAAAGTGAAAATTCTTGGTGTAATGCTTTTATTTAATGAATATATATATATATATTTGGACCAATAGTGATGGAAAAATCACTGCTACTGATGCAAAATACAACACAGTAGGTGCTCATTTACTGAGCATGTAGACATGGAGACCCGACATCACCACTGGGAAGAGCTCCTACACACACACACACACACACACACACACACACACAAGGACTTTGGTCATTCTGTGAACCCAATGTTCACAGGCAGAGCAGAAGAACATGTCAGAGAGGTAGAGAAGGGTGTGGCCAAAGACTATCACTTAAACCCCAGCAGTCAGGGACGCCTGGGTGGCTCAGTGGTTTGGTGCCTGCCTTTGGCCCAGGGCGTGATCCTGAAGTCCGGGGATCGAGTCCCATGTCGGGCTCCCTTCATGGAGCCTGCTTCTCCCTCTGCCTGTGTCTCTGCCTCTCTCTCTGTGTGTGTCTCTCATGAATAAATAAATAAAATCTTTAAAAAGAAAAACCCAGCAGTCAGGTTATTTCTGTGAGTCTCCATAACGCGATTAAGAACATGCACAATATCACCACACATGGTGGTTAATAACAGAAAATATCCCACGTCGCCATACATAGGGGTGAGAGAAAACGAGAAGACAAGAGCTGACCCTCCGTACAGATTCTTTATTACCAAAGCACAAGGTGTCCCCTCAGCGCCCATAGCCTTTTACTTCACACAGTTCATATATTTTCTGAAGTGGGGATTAGTGAGTGTTCAGAGAGGATAAGAGGATGACTGATGAACCATCTAGTCCCTCTTAAATGTCTATGCTTTATGGGTTTTATTTTCTTTAATGATTTTATTTAATTATTTGAGAGTGAGAATGAGGGGGGAGGGGTCCAGGGAGAGGGAGAAGCAGACTCCCCACCCAGCAAGAAGCCCAACATGGGGCTCAATTCCAGGACCCTAAGATCATGACCCGGGCCAAAGGCAGATGCTCAACCGAGCCACCTAGGCATCCCAAATATATGTTTTTAAATTCTCACTTAAAAGCCGAGTTGTGCCCAAAACACCATTCAGTGTGGCATCTGAGGTTCCTTCTAAAGTTATCACCTTGAATATGTTAGTCATTTCCCTATCATAACCTTCTTCAATATAAATACTTAACTAATAATCCCTGATACAACTCAAGTCACTGTTCTGTATAGCTGTTTCAGTAAATCAGCTCTATGCTTACTCAAGATTTTTGTACAGCTTTTGCTAGTATTTTAACCTTATACAGGAGGATGTGTATTCTCTCCCTGTCTCTCTCCCTCTCTCTCCCCACCATATAGTACATATAGACTATGTATTTATATAATATACATTAATAGATATAACTTAGGAAGGAGCATTCACATTATGCAACATGTAAGGAATATTAGTATATAAAATATTTTACACTACTGTCTATTTCAAACTAGCTCTTGGGAAAACAAAAAACATGAATACCTGCACATGCTATCTCAATTAATATCCTACTTCAATCTGTTAAAATACCTTGATTTGCTCAATTGTTAATAGTTAAAACTACTGATTTTTCTAACTCAAAAGTAGGTATGGTCTTCTAAAAATATTGAACTACAGTTCCTTGATTTTATGTCATTTTACCTAAACAGCAAGGACAATACAAAGATTTAGTAAGAAACGGATTTTTTTAAGAAACTGATTTATAAATAGAGTACAGTGAGATATGAACTACATCTTTTGTTCTCTACAAAATAAAAGGAAAACACGCCATGAAAAAAATTTAAGATATCTTTTAACATAAGTGAAAGTTCTATTTTCACCCATAGATAGTAACACATCTGTTATTTTGACAGAGGATTACTTGGGTTGTGGATGTTTCATGCCTTTAACTGTGTCAGCGGCCAATCTAGGAATGGCACGTGGCAGGAGAAAAACATGTGAAAGGTCGTTAAGAGGTCATAAGGGGTCTTATAGCCCTTCAAGTGCCTCCTGTTTTACACTTTCTCGCCACTTCATAGTTCAGCTGTATCTCTAGGATCAGTAGAAATGGGCTTGAAGGAGGAAAAATCTAGATCTGTGTTCTTTACTTCTAACAGCTCTACTAAAACATACTATGTACTATGACAAAGTTCTGGAAAAACTCAAACTGATCCAAGATTATTCTACTACCTCTGAAGTTGAGGTCATTTCATGTATAGTTTTCTAAGAATATTTATCAATATACATTTCATGTATATTTCAATTAAGCTCCTGCACCTGTATTGTAACCATACTTCCTCTTAATGTACACTAGTCCTTAAAAAGAATCCTTTAATTGGTAGTAAATCAGAAACACTGAACTTCATGTTTCATGCTCAGCAGTTGAGCATCTGCCTTCAGCTCAGGGCTTGATCCTGGGGTCCCAGGATGGGGTCCCACATTGGCCGCCCTGCAGAGAGCCCGCTTCTCCCTCTGCCTGGGTCTCTGCCTCACTCTGTGTCTCTCAAGAATAAATAAATAAAATCTTTAAAACAAAACAAACAAATAAACAAAAAGCAAAAGGTGGAGAGGAGCTGAGCCCTTGCTAGAAGAGCCAGCCCTCAACCCACCTCTTGGAAAACCTGCCCAGATCCAAAGAACTGCCCAGCTGAGTCCTATCCAAATTGTCAACTCACAGAATCAAGAGCTAAGCTAAATGCTGGTTCTTTTAAACCACTGATCAGGGGCACTTGGGTGGGGTCTGCCTTTGGCTCAGGTCATAATCCCAGAGTCCTGGGATCTAGCCCAGCAACAGGCTCCCTGCTCAGCAAGGAGTCGGCTTCTCCCTCTCTCTCTCCCCCTGCTCATGCTCACTCATGCACATGGCTCTCTCAAATAAATAAATAAATAAATAATAAAAATTTAAAAACCACTGACTAAAACAATATTGTGTTTGTTAAGCAGCAAAGGCTAACTGCTACAGTAAGGAATGGAGTCATTCAGTGAACATGTAGCAAATGTCTTCCTATGTAAACGAGTGCTCTCAGTAATTACTGGGGGCACATAGATTAATATGCAATAGTGCTTACATTTAGTCATCCGCTCCAAGGACACTAATAAAGTGTGAATTACAAAATCTACTTAGAGGATAGGAAGGCTCACTCAAAGAAGAGGTCACATTGGAGCTGATTTTTAAGGGAAAAAATACGAAGTCATCGGTAGATAGGAATGGACGTCAGAAGCAGACAAGAAACAGCATGTGCAAAAGCACAGATGCAGGAAAGAACTCAAGGAATGTTCTAGGAATGGCAAATAGTTTAGGACAGATGGAGTGTGGGGAGGAAACGGCAGACGATGGAACAGGAAAAGCAGGTCGAAGGCAAATAATTAAGGGTATCCTACTGTAAATCATGCTAAGGAATGTGAATGCCTCTTGTAGGGTGTAGAGAGCTACAAATCACTTTTTAAATAGGAAATGACATGAGTAAGTCTGTGTTTTAGGCAAAAGCAAGCTGATGACAAGTGGGGGATTAGAGGCAAGGGGAAGAATCAGGGAGATCGGTTGGGAGGCTATTACTACAATCCCAAAGGCGACCTGAACCAAACTAAATATAGCCTCTAAGAGGGATAGGGACTGTGTGGGAGGAGGGAGACAGTGCCAAGATGTCTACTTTGGGATCCTGTATTCGTGGTAAATATATTAAGGCAGGAAAGCAGAAGAGCAGACTGAAGAGGAACGATACGTGTGTTTTATTAAGACACATGTCATCAGAGATCCAGTGGGAGACGTCCAGGGGGCAGGTAAAGATAAAGAGCTAGACCTTCTGCTGAAGGGCAGGTGGGGAGAACAGATGATAGACCAGGGGAGTCTTTTGAAGACAGGGCAGGGGGAGAGGGACAACTGAAGACCTAAGAATGAACATGAACACAGAGCACTGAGAGGAAAAAAATACAGGTGAAGAGAAAAAGCTAATGAATGCCAGAGGGGCATTGATAATTTCAGAGGCCAAGAAAAGAAGGAGCATCCACCAATGGCAACTCTCCCTGGGAAGGGAAAAAGGGAAGGGTCATTCAGCACGTCTGGATTATGAATTAAGGAAAAGTGGATACTCATACATTATGCCACATTCTTTCCTCCAGCCAAGTCATCACCAGGCTCTTCCCTAGGGTTCTTCCCACTCTGGAGGGGCTCTGAGGACATAATCAGTGTTAGGGGGAGACCACAATAGGGGCCACTTAAGTAAGTGTCCATGAATCTTCTTGAAAAAAAACCCTTTTTCAAACCCCTTCTCTGGCACCTGCTACAACAAAGAACATTTCCAACTTTCATTCTTGGGGTACTTATTTTAAATATGCTTATAATTAATATACTGCATTTTCCAAACATATTGCCTTTATCTATTTCTAATAACTAAAAGGGAGGTTTTAAAAAATAACCCCAAGATAGGCAAAAGTTTTATAAATAGAACACAAAAAGCAATAGCCATAAAAGAAAAAAAAGTCCATCATTGGACTTCATTAAAAGTCATCAAAGACTGCATGAAGATAGTGAAAAGGCAAGCCACACACTGGGAGAAAATACGTGTAATACATATTATCTGACAAAGGACTCCTATACAGAATACAAAAGAACTCAAAGAAAAAGATCCACTTCAAAACCTGGCAAAAGATTTTAACAAAAATTTCACAAAATGGTATCGAAATGCCAGTAAGTTCATGAAATGGTATTTAACACTAGCCACTAGGAAATAGAAATTAAAACCGTAAGGACCACTTCACACCCGTTAGGATGACTATTATCAAAAGAAAAAGGAGAAAGGAAAAGAGGGAAAAAAGAAAAAACAGAATAGGGGCGGCGCTTGGGTGGCTCAGTCCTTTGAGCATCTGACTCGATTTCAGCTCAGGTCTTTCTTTTAAAGATTTTATTTATTTATTCAATACAGACACAGAGAGGCAGAGACACAGGCAGAGGGATAAGCAGGCTCCCCTCGAGGAGCCTGATGTGGGTCTCCATCCCAGGATCCCAGGATCATGACCTGAGCCATAGGCAGACGCTCAACCACTGAGCCACCCAGGAGCCCTCAGCTCAGGCCTTGATCTCCGGGGTCGTGGGATAGAGCCTGGATTTGGGGTTCCGTGCTGGGTATGGAGCCTACTTGGGGTTCTCTCCTACTCTCCCTTTACCCTCTCCCTCCCCCACTCACTAGCATGCTCTCTCATTCTCTCTTCCTTTCACTAAAAATCTTAAATAAAGGAAAAAACAGAATTAAGTGTTGGCATGGATGTGGAGAGACTGCGGCCCCCTTCCACTCTTCTGAGAATGTCACACCGTGCAGGAGCTATGAAAAACAGGATGGTGAGTTTCTCAAAAAATTTAAATAGAATTACCATAGCCGATCCAGCAGTTCCACTTCTGGGTACGTGCCCCCCCCAGGAAACTGAAAGCAGGGTTGTGAAATACTTGTACACCCATGTTCTGAACAGCACTATTCACAACAGGCAAAAGGTGGCAGCAATCTCAGTGTCCACCCGACAGATAAGTGGATAAACAAAATGTGGTAGATGCCAATGGTGTGATAGCACTCAGCCTTAAAAAAAAAAAAAAAAATCCTGACACGTAATACAACATGAGTGAATCTTCACATTTGGCTCAGTAAGACAAGCCAGTTACAAAAGAGCAAATATTCTGTGATTCTACCCGAGATACTTGAAGTAGTCAAATTCATTGAGACATAAAATACAATGGTGCTTGCCAGGGGCCATGGGGAAGGGAAACCAGGGATTTACTGTTTGATGGGCACAGTTTCAGATCTACAAGATGAAAACAGTTCTGCAGACACATGGTAGTGATGGTTGTTACCCAACAATGTGAATGTGCTTACAGCCACTAACTGTACGCGCATCAAGGGGTTACGGTGGTGTATTTTGTTACCTGTGTTTTGCCACCACTGAATTTGTTTCCATTTTAAAACCCCCAGGGAGATAACAGTATGCCCTCCCACCAAGAATAGCTGAACTTAAAAAAGACTGCCCCCCCCAACCAAGTGTTAGTGAAAATACAGAACAACTGGAATAACTGGAACTCCTTACACCACTGGTAGAGTCTACGTTGGTACAATCACTTTGGAAGACTATTTGGCAATTATTTACTAAAGGTGAATATAAGCCTCCTCTATGACCATGCAACTCCATTCCTAGGTGTGTGCTCATGAGAAATGAGTGGGCATGTGCACCAAAAAAACGTTAAGGAAGACTGTTCATAGCAAGAATGTTCAGGGTCACCTGGGTGGCTCAGTCCAATAAGTCCCGGACTCTTGGTTTCAGCTCAGGTTCTGATCTCAGGGTCATGAGATGGAGCCCTGTGCAGCTTCTTCAGCCTCCAAGTCTGCTTCCTCCTCCTCCCTCTCCCCCACCTCCTGCCCCTCTCCCCCACCTCCTGCCCCTCTCCCCACACTGCCCCCCCCAACACTCCATGCTCTCTCTAAATAAAATTTTTAAAAATAAAAATGAATTTTCGTAGTTGCTTTATTCGTATTAGCCACATACTAAAAACAACCCTAAAATCCAACAGAATGGATAAACAAATGTAGTATGTCCATCCAACTATAAATCAACAATGAACTAGAATGAATTACTACTACACACAGTAACACTGATGAGTCTCCCATAATTATGTTAATGTGAAAGACACACAAGAATCCCTTAACTGCATGAAGACTGCCTGAAGACATACACAAGAATCCCAAAACTAGTAGCTGGAGTTTTTAAAAACCATAATGTGAAAAAAGAAACCTGAATATGGTTACCTTCAGGTTTGTAGTGAGTGAGATAAAAACGGACCAGAAGGGGAAAGAGGAGAAAATCGGGGGTGGCGGAAGAGATCCATATCTTGACCTGGGCGGTGTTCACACATGTCAAAATTCACTGAGCAGGACACTTTGGAATAATGTGTTTTACACTTTATTGTATGTATGTCATACCTCATAAAATAAAATATCTCTAAAGCACCTAATATCTCTACAATGAGGGTAGTAAGATTCAAAAAGGGAATAAAAATCTCAACTTGAAAAAAAAACTCAACTTGTTGGGCTATTCCTTTCAGACCCAGAAGATGAGACCCTATTCCTATTAGAAGCATAGAGGGTTGATTAGTTGCCGGAGTCAGATAATGAATCTAATAAGTCCCACACACTGCAAACTTACCTGTTCCTAAATGTCGACAAGCTTTCCTGAAGCCACTCCATATCCGTGGGGTCTTTACATTAAGAACCCCCTCAGTCCTCAGTCTAGCCTATACTTTCTGAGTCAGAGGTCCCAATTTGCTTTCTACTGGTACGTGTCCAATTTGGCCTTTTAAAGCTTTGAGAACAGCATCTGACTTTGTTTTACACCCTCATCGGCAGGGGCTAATTAAATCCCTCTTCAGCTATAAAGGCAGAATGTCAAAAATCACAAGATATCACCACATTCCCGAATTGTGATTAATGCGTACACCCCGAGGAAAGAGAAAGCTTCATTCTCCTTAACAGCCATTTTGATGCCTGCCCCTTACACAGCCAAGGTAGCAAGAACTTTAACTTCCCAGGGAGAGCACCATGAGCCATGGCCCACCATTCTAAGAGAAAAATCCACAAAGCTAAACCCCTCCCTTCTTCCACCATTCATAATACTGTGCTACCCAGTCGTTGAAAAGGCCCTTAATATGCAAATCTTTATGTTTTAATGACCCTCGAAGGCAAATTCTTTTCAATTGCATCACAATGAAAAACTCTTAATTTGATAGTCTTTGATCCCCTTTGAAACCTGCCGTTAATTTAGTGAACTGGGTGAATTATGAAGGTACCTCGTCTGTGTTCAGCTTGGGAAAAGGAAAAAGGACGAGATGGTCAAAAAAAAAAAAAAAAAAAAAAAAAGCCTGGTTTCAAAGAGGCAGCCTGATGCCTTGGTGTTCTGGTAAGCGGTATGCCCAGTCAACAGCGAGATGTAGTTTTTGTGAAAAGCAGATACTATCGTGTAGGCTCAACAGGGTGACTGGTTAAAAGTGTCCCAAATGAAATCATTCAAAAAAAATTAGCAGTTTTACACAGTTTAAGCAAGTGTTTTTAAAAGCAACGACTTGTTAAATGCAAAGCCACATAGTCACAACAGAAAACAAAGCTTCTTTTGGGGTAGGGAGGTAAAAAGTAACAGAACCACACACAGGATTTTATTTAAATACACTGTAATAGAATAAACTGGTTTTCTCCTCTGGAAATGCCTCAAAATAGGTTTCACTTCATAAAAGTCTATATAAATGTCAAGATATTGGAATGCGATAATTATAAAACCGGCTAGGTGTATTAATTTTTCTACATACCTGTGGTTTTTCTGATTCCAGTACTAGCTTACTCGTGTATATTCACTCCTATTTTTCAGAAACCACTTCTGGAAGCTCCCGTTTTGGCTTCCACACTGCCACCTGTAGACATAAAAGAGAAATAAACCTTATGCATTATTCATCAACCACGCATCTTTTCTAAGCAACTAACAGGGACAATTGGGGCAAAAGTCTTTGCTCCGAGAGATTTTTTTAAAAGTGTTCTTTCTCCTCTGTGTGGAAATTCTTAAGGAGTCCCTCCCGGGAAGGTTTGATAAATTACTTAGAAATCGAAACAGATTAAATCTCACATCAACACCACTCTGATGAGTCCATTAAAGAAAGAGACGGAGTCACAGAACCCATCCACATGCCAACCCACAACCATTTCAAGATCTGCCACTTCAAATCAGAAGACACTTTAACCACTTTGTTAGCTAGGGAATTGAGAATTCTGTAAATTACCCCAAAGAAGAAAAAACCATGAGGGAGAGATCCAGGCAAAGCACACTTGCTCACATGGCTGTAAAATATCTATTAAAAACAGTAATATCAATTCTCAAATGAACCAGTGCTTTATCCATCCTAAACAGCAGTTAGGTGGGGCTGTTTTCCTCAGAATGCCATATTCCCGTTGTGAATGTGAATGTAGAGCGCTGAAAGAAAGGGCTTTCCCAAAACCCCATCGATTTTACCACAGGTAGGTCTTTTTTACTTTAAAAGAAAAAAAAAAAAAAGTCAGATGTATCCAAATCTAAGAGCAGAAGAAGCAGACCAAGCAATAAATGAAAATCCACGAACTCTCAAGTCAAAGCAGCCATGAGGTGAGGGACGTGTGCGCGCGCGCGTGCGAGAAGAGTCAGAGATAGAGACACACACAGATTTTAGAGTTACTGAGAGTAACAGAGCAAAGCAGGGTGTGTTCTGTGTCTGTAAGGGAGAGCGAGGGAACAGAGACAAAGATTCTAGAGTGAATTGAGAAAAACAGACGGAACCATGGGGTGCTGTGAGTGTGCCCGCGCGTGTGAGACAGAGACAGAGACAGACACAGATTTTAGAGTTAACAGAAGAGCACCGCGCCGCGCAGCTCTTTACCTCCCGTGTCCCACCGTCCACAGAGAGCAAGTGCCCCAGCTCCAGCACCTTAAGCCGAAGACACAAGCCCCACCCCCACCCCACCTCCACCCCCAGCCCCACCCCCACCCCACCCGCTAGGCGAGAGAGCGCCAGCAGCCACCCAGCCGGCAAGGCCCGCCGAACCCGCAAAGCCCGCGGGCTTTTTTGTGGCCCCACCGGAGGGATCCATCCCCACTTACCCGCGATTCACTTTAACGCCCGGGAAGCCTGGTGGGGTCTTAAGAGTTGCCGCAAATCCAAGAAAATCCAGTCTCCTCGAGCCACTCTCCTCCTTCTCCCTAGGGCGGACATTCGCACACGCTCTCACTCCCTCCCTTCCCAACCCCGAACACGCGCTGGGCCATCCCAAGAGGCTCTTTGGGGGCCGGCCAGCGACCCAGCCTGCTCCCACGTGCCTCCATTAACCCTTCGTCCAAACGCGCACAAGGCGCCAAGTGCATGTGCACCGTCTGCCTTCAGAGAGAAGTTCGGCAAACCCCACCCCGCCCCACCCCCGCACACAATCACACACCCCACTCCGGCCCTGAAAGCGCCGGCGAGCGCGCGGGCTCAGGCTCCGGGCGGGCGGACAATACTCCAGCAACTCCTGCCTTCCCCGCACGCGCCCCGGCGGGTCCTGCCACCACACCACTCTCGCGTCTCCCCGGCTTCCTCCAGTCCCGAGGGCCCAGAGCAGCGGCCTCCGGATGGTTGCTAGGTGTAGACGGCGAAGGAGGAGAGACCCGCACGCACCACCGAGATGGGGGGGGGGGGGGCGGTCGCCGTCCTTCCAAGCCGCCCCGGGGCTCCGCTCCCGAGAAAGCGGCGGGGGTGGGGGCTGAGACCGGAGGGGGAGAATCCCCAGGGAGGCAGCTCCTCCGCACCTCTTCCCCACCTAGCACAGCGCGCGCGCACAAGCGTGCACACCAAGGGGCCGCGCACCTTCCCGCTGCCCCCGGACCTACCCGGCCCTCGCCCCCGAGCTCGGTGGCCCCGACGCCAGGGCATCCGGCCCGCGGCGGCTCCGGAGGGGGCAGAGGGCCGCGCTCGGGGGTGCCCACCTGCGCGCAGGGTAGCCGAGGCGGCCGGTGCGCCGCCCGCCGCGCCGCGTCCGCTGCAGGAGGAGGTGGAGGCGGCCCGAGCCCCGGACTCCACACGTCTCCTCGCTCCCCAGCGTGCGGTCCTCGCTTCCTCTCCTCGGCGAGGGTGAGCCTCCCACCTAGCCCGCAGGTTCTGCCACCGGCCCGCGGCCCGCCCGAGCCAGAGCTGTCCTCCCCGCCCCTTTCCCGCCGCCCCGCGCAGCGCGCGCTCCGCCCCCCGCCCGCCCACCCCCGCCCGGGCGCAGCCGGGGGCTGCGGGCCCCGGGCCTCAAGTCGCCGCTCCCCGGATCCGGGCGGGGGGCGGGGGGTTGGCGGGGTTCCGCCCAGACCCCGCGCCCCTAACCCGCTCCCCTCTCCCGCGCCGGCCGCGGCCGCCCGCACTCACCCCGCGGTCAAGGGTGTGGGCACCGCACGCTCTGCCCTCGGTCTTCCGGCGTCGCCGCACCCCGCGAGGCACCTTCCACGGCCCAGAGGGTGCCTCGTTTCTTGGGGGAAACGGGGGTTGGTGAAGCGGGGTGGAGTGAGCCGGAGAGAGAGAGAGAAGGCAAAGAAATTAGCATGTCAACTGCCAGGGGATACAAGTTGCTGCCTGTGCCTTGTTTCTGTTACATTAAATACCTGGATGTGCTGCTTTCCTTGTTAAAACCGCAGCAACATTCAGAGGCATGAATGTAAGATTTCCAAGCTCATTGGTTGTAGGGGCTTTTAAAAAACCTAATGATGCAGTAGACAACAGATTCACTCTCTTTAAAAAGTTACTTAATATATGTGGCCACATTTCTTATTTTAAATAATAGCAAAATATAAATAACAGAACAGCTGTGTTTTACAGAAACAGATCCAGTTTGTATGTGTTATTTAAGCCCTCTGTAATTATATTAATTGGATTTGTTTTAAAGCGTATTTTAGGTATTTCTTAAGAAAATGGGCTCAGAATTTAGGGATTAGAAATACATAATTTTTAATTTGGCTTTTTGCCATTATTCTAAAATATCAATTTCATGGAAATTATTAAATGTGGTTGTGTAGAAAAATGGATCTTTATTCTCCCGAGCTGGCAACATTCTTAGATTTGGCAAAGGACAGACTTTTTTTTAACGAAGAAATAATAAAATTCTCATTCATTTTCTAGGGATGGAACATCTATCTGGTTTAGCAGCTTTTTCTTTAGTGTTTTTCTCTTTGAGGCAAACTTCCTTTCTGTTTCCTCTTAAATTTGTTTTCTTCAAAATTTCCCCCCTAAATATAAATAAAGCTATGGATGCCAGGATTTTTGAGCCTTTGTTTTCCTGAAGGGATAGGAAAATGAATTGTAATCGATTATCAAAATCAACTCCAGGCTCATGATACTAAATTTCACACTGATTAACCCTGTTTTTCAACTCAGCTTTTAGTAATTTAACCTGCCACTTGAGAACCAAGAGTTTTTTTAAGTTTCGTCCCTATAAGAATGAAATGTACACTTTTTAATTAACATTTTGAACCAAAATTAAATTGACTAATGAAAAGCATATTCGTAGTGCATTTGTTGCTGGGTAAATGAGGACAACGTGGATGATAAACAGCATTCTGAAGAAGAGGCTCTGAAGCAAAGAAAACAGTCTTTAGAAAAACTGATGATCCCCTTTTCAAGGCAAGGATAACAAATACCAGTAATTATGCAAAGAATGACTGCTGCCTCTCTTCTCTCCGCTTTGGTTTTGTGGCTGGGCCTGCATTTATCTCTTTTGATCATCATAATAAAAGTAAAGTAATTCAGCATTCCAGTGACATTGCTTAGTAAATTAGCAATTTGAAAATGCTTTTATTACCTAATTAATCCAAGTAAATGCCTCCAATAAATCCGATTTTACTCTTACTTTTTTTTTTTTTTTTTTTTTTTTTGGTGCCTCCAGAGAAACACTTTGTGTGAAATAAAAACAGCTAAGGCTAGCTCAAGAACAATTACCATCTAGACTCTTTTGGTGCATCTGTGTCACAATAGGGTTGATATTATGTGACCTTTGGGTCTTAAATTATATATAAGATATTGGTTATGAATTGCTCATCGGCTACTTCTTTAATGAGTTCCAGCTTGTTTGCTCTGCCCAGAAGCGTATTTTATTTCTTTATGTCTGCCTTACAAAGCCTACCTTTGCCTAAACTGTTTTCATGGAACTTCCACCAAAGACTCAGATCCTAATCCATAGCTCACTTGACAACCATCTTTGTCCTTCAAGTTGTCTCCCTCGAGGTCTTCGGTAAAAATCCAGCATGATTAACCATCCAAAATTGGACAGAGTACTCTGTCAAGCACGATTCTAAGAGATAACAATCAGATTTCTCAAAACCAAGAGGGTGTGTCTCATTTGAATAAAAAGAAGAAACAAAACTGGCAAATCCGTTTTGTTCAGGTCAAAACCAAGCCAACGAAATCACATTCGAGATCCTTTCTAAGCCTGAATTATGCTAAGAGATATATAAAAAGCACAATCCAAATAACTTCATCTGTATTTTCTTTCACCACTACAAATCCCTTGCCTCACTGACCAAATACCATTAGATTTCACGTTTCCCTTTTAAGGTCCCGTGCTATTGAGAATTTTTCACTGATCTTTCAATAAGAAAGTGCAACCAGACACTCCTGCTGTCTCCAAGGGAATCTGTGTCCCTCTCCATTTGTTTTTAAAAGTTGTTTTTTGAAATGTCTATCTATGACATTGATAAGGATAGATCTGAACATCCCATGTAGACCCATGGAGGGGGAGTTCCGATGACCAGTCCAAATTCGGAACAGTGAGGTTGAAACAAAACACGAGTTTGTTGTAATAGCTTAATCCTATCGGCATGTCCCATTCTGATCCTCACCCCAGCACAGAGTTCAATGACACACCAGCTTTCCCCCCTTGAGCAATTTTCTCCTGATAATTATTTTCAACAGAATTTTGTTCATTTGCTCTTTGGGCTGTGTTATAATTCACAGAGAGCCCTAACCTAAGTGTAGTCCTCTCTCCTTTCTTTTCTGTGATAATCGAGGATTGGAGATCCTTTATGGGGGAAGAGGAGATGATAGGGACAGCTCTTTTGCCAGAGTTTCCGCTTCTGACTCTAAGAAAAGCATGATCTGAGTTTCTTCACTTTGGTTGATTGAGATTAGTGAGCAACATCACTGATTCAAATTTGAAGAATGCCAGACTTTAATTGGTCTCCTGGTGCTAGGGAACTCTGTCACCAGGTTATCACACAAGACAATGATAGAGACAATAGTACCCATGTAATGCTCAGATTGAAATGTTGATGCTGTAAGCTAAGTTACTTAAAATGTGTGTGTGTGTGGGGGGGGTGTGTAAATGTATAACTCAAAGCTAAATATACACCTGAATACTTAAAATAGATCCTTCAGTTATGAAACTCTTTGTAAGCTCTTTTATGGTTTTTGGGTATGTAATAAAATAAAGAGTACTTCAATATTTACCTTACAGGAGAGTACCTTTTTAAAAAAATTTTATTGATTTATTTTATGTAATCTCTCTGCCCAACATGGAGCTCGAATGCATGACCCCGAGATCAAGAGTCCCATGTTTTTCTGACTGAGCCAGCCAGGTGCCCCCAAAAGTACCTTTTTCTTTCTTTCTTTTTTAAAGATTTTATTTATTTCTTCATTAGAGAGGCAGAGACACAGGCTGAGGGAGAAGCAGGCTCCATGCAAGGAGCCTGATGTGGGACTTGATCCTGAGACTCCAGGATCAGGCCCTGGGCCAAAGACAGGCATTAAACCGCAGAGCCACCCAGGGATCCCAAGAGTACCTTTTCCTGATCCAGATTTTCCCATAAATTTCCCAGAACCAAATATTTAACCATATCATTTCATGATAGGAAGGAAGGAAGGAAGGAAGGAAGGAAGGAAGGAAGGAAGGAAGGAAGGAAGGAAGGAAGATAGGGAAGAAGAAAGGAAGGGAGGGTTAAGCCAGTGTGATAGATGGGGTGAGTACATGTATGACTCATCAGCACAACTGTTGAGTACATCAGGTTAGTCAGATCATGGTTTCCTCCCACATGGACTATTTTGTTTTGATCTGCTTCATGGCTGCCAATCAAAACCTTATTCCACGGCGCAAACATTGTTGGCCACTAGATGTTGTGGGTGAAATTGTGTCCCCCAAAAAGATATGTCAACGCCCTAACCCATGGTACCTGTGAATATGACCTTATTTGAAAATAGGGTCTTTACAGATGTATTTAAGATTTAAGATGGATGCTGAGATGAATTCATACGGAAGTAGAGTGAGCCCTTCATCCAATACGACCCATGTGTTTGCTGGAAGAGAAGAGACAGACACAGAGGAAGTCGGTCCCATGAGGATGAAGGCAGAGATCAGACCGAGTTAGGCTGTCGCAAGCCAAGGAACACCTGGGATTACCTAAAATGGGAAGAGATGAGAAAGGATCCTTCCTTAGGGGCCCTGCCAGTGCTTTGATTTTGCACTTCTAGCCCCCAGGACCGTGAAACGATAAATTTTTGTTGTTTCAGCCAACCCACTGCGTGGTACTTTGTTACTGCAGCCCGAGGAAACCAATATACCAGGGAATCATCAACTCCTGGTGATGCCAGCCCATAATCTTCCATATCCGGCACAGAGAAAATGCTTAATTGTAGAATGTTTAGGATCAATAGACTGTCAGAGTCAGCTCTGTACTTGAAGCACAGCAGCAGGGGAAAAATCATCCAGGAACTGGAAGGAATCTTGAGAATTTACCTAATCTCATGGTTCCTCCAAGATGGGAGTTGGCTATAACCGAGATTCATAGAGTCACAGAATCTTAACATGTTCAAAGAATGTTGGATATTTTTCTCTACTTTTGAGATTATGGGATACCTCGGTGGCGTGGCTTTAAAATGTGCAGGATGGGGTCCTCAGCACATATTGCACCCCCAACGCCCAACATGCCCCACTGATTCAATCCTACCTCCAGTTGTTGGGTTATAATAGCTTCCTCCCTTTGTGTTAAAGTGTTTGGTCTTCGGTAATCCCAAATTAAAATGTAAATGAGTCTGGAAGACTTCCCAGCCTGAACTCATGTCAGTTCCCAACTTGTATGTTTATCAGTTCATCATTATATCCCCCCATTGCCTAGTAGAATGCTGAGCTCATAGAGTATCCTCCATAAATATTTGCCAAGCTGAAGTGAGAAGCAGAGATTAGTAGAAGCTCAGTGAAGGTTGAATCGGAGAAGAGGAAGCAAAGGAGAGCCCAAAACATACTTAATCTCAAAGTTTGATATAGAAGCCCTAGGCTTGGGGCGCCTGGGTGGCTCAGTTGGTTAAGTGTCTGCCTTCAGCTCAGGTCATGATCCTGGGGTCCTGGGATCAAGCCCCATGTCAGGCTCCCTGCTCAGCGGGGAGCCTGCTTCTCCCTCTTTCTCTCTCAAATAAATAAACAATCTTATTTAAAAAAAAAAAGAAGAAGAAGAAGAAGTAGTAGTAGAAGAAGAAGAAGAAGTCCTAGACTTTGACTCTGATTGTGACATGGGACTGGAACAGAGGAATGACAGGTCAGCTAGGAGCTTTATTCTCTTTACTTCTCCCAGTCCGGGAAGCATTCGTGGCCTTAAAGGGTAGTGTGGAGGCAGGGCGGCCGGGAGGCTTTCAGCCTAACGACTTCCACCAGCTCTCACCCCCTCTCCAGCCATTTCCCCTAAAATATCTAAACTGAAGAAAAATAATGTATTTGCAATGCAAATGCAGCCTCCAGCAAGCCCCAGCAGGACCCCCTATGCCTACCCCCAGCTCCAAATTCCAATTAGATGCAGCCCCTGTGTCCTTCCTTAATGGAAATACTGGAGCTGCCACTGCCAGTGAGGAACTCATTTTGAAATGTGTGCTGAGGACAGACCTCAATATAAACCCACAGTCAATATCAGAAATCCTCCCACTTCGTATACGATCGGTAAAAGAGCCACATACTTTTGAGACAAGTCTGCACCACTTGAACATGAATAGAGTGGTTCTTTGGTCAGAAGTGCCAGGAGAAATAAAAAGGGAAGTGTCGATTCTTTGAAGAAAGGAAGACTGGGATAATTCTGTGTGTCTGTTGTTGGACCTCGATAACCTAGACTCTAAAAACTTTTGAAAATGTATGAGGCAGTTCAGGAGCTGCTTGAGATCTCACTGGATTTATTCCCTTACAAAAATGTGCGGGAGCAGCTCAACTGTAGCCCACAAATTGAATCAAAGCATTACAGTAGAAGGCAAACAGATTTTATATTAGATTCTTTTTATTTTAAATTGGGCCCCTGAAGAAAAGTTGACAATCCAAAACGTTAGTGGTGATAGTATTTTTGTTACGATATTCACAGTAAAGGGTCACTCTTTACAGGGTGCGTGAACTCCATCAACCACTAAACGTACTTGATGGTATAATTAGGGTGGCTGATTCCATGTCTGGAGATGCCACCCAGCAGGCGGGTCCCAGGGCACTAAACCTTGAGGTGTGTGTCTGGGAGGGGAGCAGGGTAAGGGTAGCCAATCCCGGCCAGAAATGAGGACAGAACTGCCCAAGGCCCAAGGGATCATTTAAATATTCCCTGAGTCCCCAACCCCAGGGACCTGCAACCTCCAGCGGCTCCATTTCCTGCCTTATATTTCTCTGTAGCATCTGTTCCCATCAGCATCCTTTATAGTTTACTCATTTATTTTTACTGTCCACTTCTCCCCACTAGAATTATACATTCCCTGAGGGCGGGGGTTTTTGTCTATTGTGTTTACTGCTGTGGCCCAGGCACCTGCAACAGTGTCCGGCGCATTGTAGGGACTTGATAAATATGTATTACAATGTCATATATTTCAGCGGTTTAGTGCAGCCTTCAGCCCAGGGTATGATCCTGGAGACCCGGGATCGAGTCCCACGTCGGGCTCCCTGTATGGAGCCTGCTCCTCCCTCTGCCTGTGTCTCTGCCCCTCTCTCTCTCTCTCTGTCTTTCATGAATAAATAAATAAGATCTTTAAAAAAAAAAAAAAAAGAACCAAAGAATGCCCAACGTGCCTGCCTAGTCAATAGGATAAGCCAGTTCATTTTTTTGTCTGATATTATTTTGCTGTAGCAAAGATCTGATAATAATGAGATAGTGTACAAGTCAACAAGAACATCCATGACAAGCACTTTGGTTTCTTCCTCTTCATCAGTTCAATTTTTATTTCTGAACGTATTTACATAGATCTCCCTGACAATCTTTGAATCATAGGACTTGTCTGTTTGAGACTGTTCTTTGGCACAATTTGGTCTTTACTTGCTTTCTGTGTAGAAGTCCAAGGGTTCCAACCACAGAGGTGAGGAAGGGAATCTCTGACCCAAAGAACACAAGATTCAGGTGAGGCCCCCCTCCGGACAGCAAGGGCAATAAGGCAAGGCACTTAGGATTTAGGGCTTTCTACCATCTTTTCTCTCTAGTCTCTGTTCGGCTAAGGGGTCAGGTCCCTCCTTTTGGTGCCAAGGGTCAGAGATCCCCAGCCCTGGAAGACTCACAAAGCCTCCCGCACGGTTTCAAGACCTCTCCTGGTCTCTGGCTCAAAGGAAAACCTAAGGGTTGCTCTCCGCACCTCAGCTTTGCAGAGGGCACAAAGGAAACCAGCCCTCTCAGCCTGTTTGTTTCAAAAGCAGTGGACCAGGAAAGAAAAAAAAAAAAAAAGCAGCGCCCATCCTTGTTTGTCCAACCCTGGGTTCTAGGGCTGGACGCAGGTGATGTGGTGGCCGCTTCCCACGAGGCTTGGCCCCTTGCAAGTCTGCATCGAGACGGGGCAGGTGGGCGGGGCCAGGAGCCTCGGGAAAGGCCCCGCACAGAAGCCCGGGGGCGGGGCAACCGCCAGTCTCTTTGAGAGGCTTTGGCTCCGGGTTCTTTCATCAGCAGAGAGTCCAGTGTTTACTGGCAAGCTGATCCAAGGCTTCTTTATTAGTGCACTTTATTCAGTGCTTCCTACACTGAAACCGCCTGGGAAGCTTTTAAAAAGATGCTAATGCCCGGACCCAGAGCCTGCTACATAATTTGCAGGGCCCCTCGTTCAAAAATTACTTAGAATTTCAAGACGGCAGAGCATTAAACCCAAGGCAGGGCCCTTGTAAGCGCAGGGCCCCGTGGAAGTGCCACACGTCGTGGCATCCTTGAATAGGGTCTAGGCACTGGGGCATTTTAAAGCTCCCTAAAATATTTTTTCAGATGCAGCCTCATTCTAGCTCCGGGAACCATTAAATCCAAAAGCTTCTTACAATTACAATTGACACCTGCATACAAACGTACCTCTAATTCAATAATCCAAAACCCTCACTCAAACATTTTCAGCTTATCCAGGATGAAATCATCATGACAACATTCTTTAGAAAATTTTTCAACTCATGCATAAGTTAAAAGCTGTAGTCGTGAATCACCTTTTGATTCCCTGTTTTAAAAAACAAAAATGGCATATTTTCTCATATAGAAAATTGATATAATTTAGAGTGTTATTACACATCATCATTCACATCAGATTTGAAACGAAGCTAAACAAGAATATTGCTAAATGGAAATTTGTTATCACATCGGTAGAACTCAGTGAACAAAAAATTCAAATGCAAGTCAAACACCTCCCCTCCCCGCCCCTCCCTGGAGAATAGGGAGCATGAAAGCACTATTGTGGGAATTTTATCTGGGAGAAACCTCCTAGGAAAGGTCCATGGAGAGTTTCCTTTTTTTTTTCTTAAAGATTTTATTTATTTATTTATTCATGAGAGACACAGAGAGAGCGGCAGAGACATAGGCAGAGGGAGAAGCAGGCTCCCCATGCGGGGAGCCCGATATGGGACTCGATCCCAGGACCTGAGCCGAAGGCAGACGCTCAACCACTGAGCCACCCAGGCGTCCCCATGGAGAGTTTCTGATCCTGAGCTAGCCCCACGACTGTGATCCTCTCCAGAGAATTGCACCCTCTTCTCCCCTTTAGGAACTAGAATGTTCCTCAGATATGCTTCTTGAGAAGGGACTCCCCACTGCCATTGCTGTACCCGAAAGTCCAGAGCTGAAGCCCTCCCCCTTTGTCTACTGCTGTCCCCAGACCCCTTATTGAGACTTAATTTCTTTCCAGATTTCCAGACTCCTATTCTAAATGCAGCTCAGGAAACCACCCAGTGCTACATCAGGGGAGGTTTGCAAACCTTCCTACACTCACAACAGGCTCTTCTTGGATGAGATCTTCCAGTAACACTACCAGAGAGTTCTTCACTGAGTGGCATTTCAGATACAGGTAGGGTAGCCAACCATCCTAGGTTACATTGGACCATCTGGGTTGTAGCACTGAAAATCCAGCATCCTGGGATACTGTTGGTCACCTTAAGTACAAGATGTCACTCATTGTCTCTCCCAAAGTCTCCAGAACCTAAACATGCACATATGAGGAAAGTTGAGTTTGTTTGTTTCTGCTTAACTGTGTGTTGATCACTTGCAGATATGCCTCTGGAAAGACTGTGTAACAGATAATACTGGTACTCTGGTCAGATCCCCCAGACCCTCCTTTATGGGTTCCAGGTATCCATCCTCTGGCTTTTGTGCTGTGCTTTGCTCCAAACGCTCACACCTGCAGCTCTCTTCAGCGACCTACTCTTGGGCTACTGGATCCACTTTGCTGGACCCTCTGGGACCCCCCCACCTCATCCTCCTACCCTGGACAGCCCAGACTGCAACTAATTGGTGCAGAAATATGAAAGATCCCCCTCTTCCCTCACAAGGGGACCAAACTCTGAGGTGTACTTTACATTTCTGAGCTCCCTGGGGGACATCACCTGAACTCACACTCTTGGTTTTTCCTCCCCCTCCCACCTTCCCCTGTCTTGCTTGCTGCACTCCCTTACTGGTTTCTCCTGGGAGCACTTCCTTCATTTATTTTAGAGATTTTATTTATCTGAGAAAGAGAGCATGGGGGTGGGGTGGGCAGGAAGGCAGAGGCAGAGGGAGAAGCAGGCTCTCTGCTGAGCAGGGAGCTGGATGCATGCCTTGATCCCTGGGCCCTAGGATCATGACTTGAGCCCAAGGCAGACACTTCACCAGTTGAGCAGCCCAGGCGCCCTGACTGCTTCCTTCGTAAGTAGCTTCTACCAGAATCTTCCTCTTGGTCTCTGCTGTGGGGAGCCAGACCCAAGATACTTGATTCAAGAGACCTTTTTTTTTTAATTTTTTTTTTATTTTTATTTATTTATGATAGTCACAGAGAGAGAGAGAGGCAGAGACACAGGCAGAGGGAGAAGCAGGCTCCATGCACCGGGAACCTGATGTGGGATTCGATCCGGGGTCTCCAGGATCGTGCCCTGGGCCAAAGGCCGGCGCCAAACCGCTGCGCCACCCAGGGATCCCAAGAGACCTTTTTTTTATTTAAGATTTTATTTATTTATTCATGAGAGACACACACACAGAGAGAGAGGCAGAGACACAGGCAAAGGGAGAAGCAGGCTCCATGCAGGGAGCCCAATGTGGGACTCCATCCGGGAACTCCAGGGTCTCGCCCTGGGCCAAGGGAAGGTGCTCAACTGCTGAGCTACCCTGGTGTCCTGATTCAAGACGTCTTATATGAAAAAGATATAACAAACACCAATAAGCAAGGTATTTGCTTAGATGTCTGCCAAGGAGAAAAGGAGGTTTCTGTCTTTACAAAGTCAAGAGAAGATTATAAATCATCAAACCAGCAGTGATCCCTTCTTCGTGTTGCTCACAAAGAATTTTACTGAAAAGGCCAAGTCAATGTGGGTACATCTTCCATTTGCCCACTATATGTAGCAGCACTATAGCAATTCCTTCACGGTATTATAATATTGTGTGTTAGCCTTGTCATCTTGGTAGACCAGAAGCCACTGAAAGGCAGGATCGAAGCATTTTCTCCTGGAATCACGAGTTACACAGAAAGGTGAATTGTAGGGGTACCTGGGTGGCTAATTTTTGGTTCAGCATCTGCCTTCTGCTCAGGTTATGATCCCGGGGTCCTGGAATCAAGCCCCACATCGAGCTCCCTGCTCAGTAGGAGAGTCTGCTACTTCCTCTCCCTCTGCCGCTTCCCCCTTTTTGTGCTCACTTGCTCGTTCTCTCTCTCTCAAATAAATAAAATCTTTAAAAAAGGTGAGTTATAGCACAGAAAATATGCCTACATGGCAGATAGCAACACCATCCAGAAATGTTTAGAATTTTTGCAAACCATAGTAAATAGCCTTTTCACTGACTCTTACTTCAATACCCTTGAAGCTAGTAAGGTATTATTAGCCTTAGTAGCTCCCATTCTAAGTCTTTGCTCCAGAATATTCTCCATTTACTATTTTCCACCCATTTATCTCTTTTAAAAAAATTTTTAAAGATGTATTTATTTATCTGAGAGAGAGAGAGAGAGAGTATGAGCAGGAGGAGGGGCTGAGGTAGAGGGAGAGGGAGAGAGAATCTCAAGCAGACTCCCTCCTGAGGGGGGAGCATGATGAGGGACTGGATCCCACAACCCTGAGATCATGACCTGAGCCAAAATCAAGAGCCAGCCACTCAACCAAATGAGCCACCAAGGCCCCACTTTCCCAACCATTTCCATTTCTTTCTGTCTCTCTGTTTCTTAGGTTCTTAGGTTCTGTACTTAGACCTGCTTCTAGCTCTGACATCCAGAACACCCTTTGGATTTTTTTTCTAGTTTCTTAGACATTAGCTTTCTCACAGTTTCTTGGCTCTCTGTTAAAGGCTCCCTTTTCTGCATCTCCTGACGTTTCCAATGAGAAACATCAGCCCAGTGGAACCCCACTGGGCATAGCCATTGCCTGACTCATTGAAAATTTGGTGTTCAAGGAAAAGTAGCTTTTATAGCCACTCATAGACCAACATAAGATGATGACTTTGATATGGGGTGTGTGCACATGTTATAAGGATTTCTAGGGATGCCTGGGTAGCTCAGTCGGTTGAGCGTCTGCCTTCAGCCCAAGTCACGATGTCAGGGTCCTGGGTTCGAGCCCTGCATCAGACTCCCTACTCAGCGAGGAGTCTGCTTCTCCCTCTGCCTCTCCCCCCACTTGTGCTCTCTCTCTCTCTCTTTCTCTCTCACTTGCTCTATCTCTCAAATAATTAATAAAATCTTTAAAAAACAAGGACTTCTAGCTTTGAGAGGATCATTTACCAGAAATAACTCAGCCTGATAATTGTTTCTGCTAAACATGAGGCTGATGTGTGAAACCCTTCTGTGCAGGCAGGGAATGGGTGTACCTTTTCCAAAAGGAAAAGTAATGGGAGCCATTCTCCCTTTTTTTATCCCCATTTTTGCCTGTATCTCTCCATTAGCAAGCGGAAATAGTTAATAGAATCATTGGTGACATACTCATTGTGACATCAACTCTTAACTCTGAGTGCTGGCAGATAGAAAACAAAACCAAGAAACAGACTCTTAACTATAGAGAACAAAATGATGGCTACCAGAGAGAGGAGAGGGATGGGGGAGGTGGGTGAAGTAGTTGATGGGGATTCAGGAGTGGACCTGTCGTGATGAGCACTGAGTAATGTATAGAATAGTTGAATAGCTTTATTGTACACCTGAAACTAGTAAAATATCGTATGTTAACTATACTGGAATTAGAATGAAAAACTTTAGGGGCACCTGGGTGACTCAGTCGGTTGATCATCTGCCTTTGGCTCGGATGGGATCCTGGGATCTGGGATCTGGGATCCAGTCCTGGGATCTGGGATCCAGCCCTGCAGAGAGCTCCTTACTCAGCGGGGAGCCTGCTTCTCCCTCTCCCTCTGCCTGCTGCTCCACCTTCATGTGTTCTCTCTCTCTCTTTGTCAAATAAGTAAAATCTAAAAAGAAATAAAGAAGTAGAATAAATGAAAAAACTTTATTAAAAAATTAAAGTTACAGAAAGATTCCCTGCAATCCAAGAATCATCCTAATATAAAACAGTGAGTACTACAAGGTGGGTCAGTAGGGGTTGAGACAGCAGTTGGCCACCCTGGCCAATTAGTGGAAAGAAGATGAAGGTACAGACAAAATCAAAATAGGGGCATTTAATCTAGCAAGACCTGGAAAGTAAACATGAGAACTCTGCTGTAACCAATTAGCTGAGATATTTACATCTCTTTTCCTTGAATAAACACGTTATTGGGGAAAAGTCCCTTTGTATGTGCTGAGTTATATCATTTGCGATACAGAAGCCTAGAACGTCTTACTTCAAAAGGTGAACCTCAGCTTGCTCCAGTTGTCTAGAAATCTCTTTTAACACTTACCAGCGTAACAAACAAACATCATCAACAACTTCACTAAGTAAATGATTGTGCTCAGAAAGAAAACCCTCTCTCAGGAAAACATTCTATGGGTTATTATTTACAATTTGAAGGCACTACCTGATAAAGAGAGAATTCATAACCCATGTTTTTTTCATCAGCCATGCAGAGATTCAATTCATTTGGCACGAAGTATTTGAAAATTTACTCGGTGACTGGCAGTGGGGTAAAGTCTGAAAAGAATTGTCATAGAATGTGGCAGTGAAGAATTAGAAAATCAGAGAGGGACTCTTTCACAGAAGCCTGACAATTTGAAGTTGTACCAAGCTTCTGTACAGGCAAATTAATCTGATAGTCATGGGATGGATAAGAACATCCAACTTTTAATAACAATTTCAGAAATTAAAAGAAACAGATACGGCATCCGGTTTCTTTGAGAGTTTAACTTTTCACCCCCACTCCCCAAAAAGAGTTTTACTTAGGCCAACAAATTATAAAATCCACGTTTTACAAAGCAGTACATAGTAACCACACGGTTCTAAAGGCAAGCCTCCACCCCTTGCTTCCTGCAACCTGGCTATGGCTGGCAAAATAATGACCCCCTAAAGGTGTCCATATTCTAATCCCCAGACCCTTTGAATGTAGTACTTTACAAGGCAAAAGGTACTTTGTAGATGCAAATACATTAAGGATCCTGAGGTGGGGAGATTATCCCGGATTATCCAGGTGGGCTCACTAATCACAAAGGTTCTTATAGGAAAGAGGGAGGAGGGTTCCGAGTTAGGAGCAGTGTGGACAGTAGGACAGAAGCCAAGGTCAGAGGGGGGTGGGGTGGGGTGAGAGGTTTGAAGAGGAAACGCTGCTGATTTTGAAGATGGAGAAAGGGGATCACGAATAGAGGAATACAGGCGACCACTAGAAACTGGAAAACACAAGGAAATATAGTCTTCCCTGGAAGACTCCAGAAGGAAAGCAGCTCTGGCAATGGATGCCTCAAGTTTAGCTCTGTAAGACCCATTTCGCACTTCTGACCCCCAGAATTGTAAAAGAAGAAGTCTGTATAGTTTTAAGCCCCTACAGCAGACTCGAATACCGTGGCTGATCTGAGGAACGTCCCTGGGAAATGACAGTGAGCTTGCCTTTATAGAAATCTGAATGGGCTGGAAGGAAGCACTAAGGCACAAGCGTCAGGCAGGCAGTGGGGCAATTGTAAAAAATGGTCACTAATTCTTCCACAGACCTCCCTCCGAGAGGTTGAGGCCCCTACCCTTGAATCTAGGTTCCCTTTGGGACTGCTTGACCACTACAAGGGTAGTGACCACTACAATTTAGAAATGCTGTCGTAGGACATTTGAGGCCAGGCCACAGAAAGCCATGCAGTTCCCAGTGAGAAACATGACTATTCTTAGGTTCTTTTTCACTCTGTGAAACTGTAAGTTTCGATAAATCCGATAAATGATCACATCTCTCAAAGAAAAAAACAGATAGAATAAACACTTTTCATCAAAGAAAGAAATTAAGCCACGCTATGTAAGATTCCAATTCAAACAAATTATGGGCAATTTTCCTCTGCTTTTTTTTTTTTTCTTTAAAATACATTGTACCAGTCTTCGGGCTCATTTTCTCACCAGGTTTGGGACATATTCCCTTTTTCACCCAGTGTTTTAACATTTTTCTGTAACAAGAATTATTCTGAATGCCACTTCCTTTATTTGCTGTACCAAAGGGAGAAAAACAGTTTCTCCTCTCAGGTCTGGAACTCGGGGCTGGCACCAGCAATGACGATTTTCCTAATTACGACTATTTCCCTATGTTCTCCCCTTCCAGTCTTTTTTAAAATGTTTATTTATTTATTCATGAGACACACACACACAGAGAGAGAGAGAGAGAGAGAGAGAGAGGGGCAGAGACACAGGCAGAGGGAGAAGCAGGCTCCCCCCCAGGGAGCCTGATGTGGGACTCAATCCCGGGACTCTGGGATCAGGCCCTGAGCTGAAGGCAGACCCTCAACCGCTTGAGTCACCCAGGCACCCCATCTCCCCTTTAAGCCTTTACCATGACCCCTCTTAGACCTCCCTCTTCTGCTTTATAACCTTTTAAGTATTTATCAGATTAACTCTTCATCCTCTAACAGCAATTATTTAAACACGAATGCTCTTCTCGGGCTCCCGGGCTCCCTGCGTAGAGCCTGCTTCTCTCTCTGCCTGTGTCTCTGTGTCTCTCTCTCTCTCTGTGTCTCTCATGAATAAATAAATAAAATATTTTTAAAAAACAAAAAACAAAACCAAACCAAAAAAGAATGCTCTTCTCCATCCACTCTTCCAATTCCTTTCTAGCTCAGGGAAGCAATCATCTTTCCTGGGGACACTTGACCACATCAACAGGCAACTTCAGAATTATTTCTGATAAAATGTTCGTTTGACTTTGCTTCATTAAAGAGATGCACTTTGAAAAAAAAAAAAAGAGATGCACTTTGCTGGGAGCTTCAGTGAGTGTTAATGGGTTCTTTGTGAAGATATGATAGATGGTGGCTCTATATTCAGAAAACCACTCGAAACTCTCTAGAGTTCCAGTTCAGGTTGGGCACCACTAAAATGTGATTTTTACAGGTAGCTTACATCAGTGACTATGAGAGGTATACGACTTATTTTTTGGAATTTTTTTTTACTTTGATCTAGTTGCAAACTTGAGAATGTCTCACATGCCGTTCACTCAGATTCATGAATGTGCCGTTTGCTTTATTGTCATTGTCTGTGCATGTCTGTGTGTGTATTTTTTTCTGAGCCATTTTAGAACAAGTTGATATCATGTCCCTGCGCTCCTAAATTTTTCAGAGCATATTTCCAAAAAGAAGGATGTTCTCTTACATAACCACAACACCACTGTCAATGATTTAGACAGATTTTTATTTTTTTAAGATAGACAGATTTTTAATATTTCCATTTCCACTGAAAATTCAGAATGTCTTTCAAAGGACACCTCAGGGGCAGCCTGGGTGGCTTAGCAGTTTAGCACTGCCTTCAGCTCAGGGCGTGATCCTGGAGTTCAGGGATCAAGTCCCACATCGGGCTCCCTGCATGGAGCCTGCTTCTCCCTCTGCCTGTGTCTCTGCCTCTCTCTCTCTCTCTCTCTCTCTCTCTCTCTCTCTCTGCCTCTCGTGAATAAATAAATAAAATCTTTTAAAAAAATCAAAGGGCATCTCAGTAGAACACTTCTTTTTTTTTAATTTTATTTTTAAGTAATCTCTACACCCAACATGGGGCTTGAACTCACAACCTGGAGATCAAGAGTCCCATGATCTAGCAACTGAACCAACCAGGTGCCCCAGAATACATTTCTATAATCAGGTCAAACCTACAGGTATTGTGTGCTTTTTATATTGGTAGCTTCTGAGAGTGAAAAAGTCCTCCCTTTACTATTTCACATATATATATTTCGTCCTAAATTCCTTTTGTTCCTGTAAATCCTGGGTCAGGGAGAGGAGAAGACTTCTGAATTCAAGACTTTAAAGGAAAGCCTGATTAAGTCTTTCTAGATTTTTCTGAAGGTATGATCCCAAATGGTCCTACACTGGACTTAGCTCTTTGTTCTATCTACACAAAATTCAGGAGACTGTCACTTTTATTTAGTGATGTAATTTTCTTTTTTTCTATTAATTTTCACTTTAGGCAGATCTTTATAAATTTATTTTTTCTGGACTTTGGAAAAATACACTTCATGGAACAGATCTTACTATCACCTTCCAGAAAAACGTGTCTCATTTCTAATTTGCTATAGCATCCCTACTTCCTTTTAAAAAAGATTTTATTTTTAAGAATTTCTATGCCAAAAAAAAAAAAAAGAATTTCTATGCCCAATGTGGGGCTTAAACTTGCAACTCCAAGATTATGAGTTGCACGTTCTACCGCCTGAGCCAGCCAGATACCTCAGCATCCCTACTTTCAGCTCAAACCCCTAATATATTGTCTCCCTTATTCCATACTTATCTGGACATATATAATTAATTTTAATACCATTTTTCTATTCTTTAGCTTTACTTGAGTAACTTAGCCATCAAAATGAGTAGAAGCCATGAAAATTTGACAGTGCCCATGTTTTGGCTGTGTGAGAATTCGATAAATTCTATTTCCCCAGTTGCCACAATTTAAAAATTATTATTTTAACTGACAAAATGTAGTTTTAAGATGTTCAACAAAATAAAATGTTATTACTGAATAAATTTCATTCCGCTATGCACAAAAAGATGCAAATTTTGGAGTTAACTGAAGGCATTCAGTAGATAGCAAAGTGCAACTGGATGCACGGAGTAGATGGGAAATCGCTGGGTTGGAGCAGCTATTCTATTAGTGAAATTGTCGAAATTCATAGCACAGTAAATTGGGAGGTACTATAGGCATCCATAGACTTAGATTTATTCCTACACATAAAATGGTACCCAAGACTCTTGTAGTAATATTGTTTTCAATTTTTGTTTTCTGTCTACTGTAAGTATAGAGAGGTGATTTTTTATTGTATACTGACCTTGTACCATACAATCTTACTATGCTTATTCTACTAGGTTTGTTTTATGGATACCTTATTGTTTCCTATGTAAATAATCATCTCATCTGTAAATAATGAGTCTTATTTTTCCTTTCCAATTTTTATGCCTTTTATTTCTTTTTCTTGCCTTATTTCACTGGCTAGGAATCTTTAAACAGTGTTGAATCAAACTGATGAGAACATATATCTTTCCCTTCTTGATGATGTTAGAGGAATCATGATCTTAGCTGTAGATATTTCACAGGTTTTCTTTCTTTTTTTAAAAAAAAGATTTTTATTTATTTATTCATGAGAAACACACAGAGAGAAAATCAGGCACAGACAGAGGCAGAGGGAGAAGCAGGCTCCATGCAGAGAGCCTGACATGGGACTCGATTCTGGGTCCCCAGGATCACGCCCTGGGCTGAAGGCCGCGCTAAACCACTGAGCCTCCCGGGCTGCCCCTTTCACAGGTTTCCTTTTCTTCTTGTTTGTTTTTGTTTTTGTTTTCTTTTTTTTTTTAGATTTTACTTTTAGGTGATTTCTACACCCAACATTGGGCTCAAACTCACAACCCCAAGAGTTGCATGCTCTACCAACTGAGCCAGCCAGGTGCCCCTAGATTTTCTTAATCACGTTAAAAAAGATTCTTTTCTATTCTTAGCTTGCTTAGAAAACCTTCCATCTAATACATGGCTAAACAATTAGCCAAAAATAAAAATCAAGACTGCCTTGGAAAAGTTTGGAGTATGTGAAGTTGCTGTATCTCTACCTTTTAGCTTTGTGTCTCATGTAAATGCTTCCTATTCTCTGAACCTTGTCCTGGTACCCTCAGTCCTTTATTTTTTTTTTTTATTTTTTAAAGATTTTATGTATTTATTCATGAGAGAGAGAAAGAGAGAGAGGCAGAGACACAGGCAGAGGGAAAAGCAGGCTCTATTCAGGGAGCCCGACGTGGGACTCGATCCCTGAACTCCAGGATCATGCCCTGGGCTGAAGGCAGGTGCTAAAACACTGAGCCACCTAGGGATCCCTCCCTCAGTCCTTTAGGACTAAAGACATCTCCCAAGCAGAAGGAAATCTCCAGCCCTAAATGTGCCTCTGTGCAAAAAGTTCCCATATGCTCTGTTAAAACCCCGGAAAAATAGTACCCAAGGCCAAAAGCCCTTCCAGGTCTTATAATCCATTTAATCTTCCTACCAAACTCCTACCCTCAGTCTAGTGAAGGAAATGAGAACAGGAAAAGCAAAAAGAGAGAGGTCTCTTGGCTCCTCTGCTCTCAGGAGCCTCTGTGGGTAGAGTTCTTTTAAGGAAGTCTAAAGAGCACTGCATGGGTCTAAGAATGGGTAGTGAGGATGCAGGTGGAAAAAGTCTGGACTGGCAGTAAGAAGACCTGGGTTGTGGTTCATACTCCATTCCTTTCTAGCCATTTGACCTTGGAGAAGGCTCCCTGGCAACTTCCCTGGCTTCAGTGTCCTCATCTATAAGATGCATGCATTGAACCAACATATGAACTCCAAGTGCCCTCTGATATTCTGGACCACTTGATTCTAGATTAGAACAACTGAACATACAGAAAGATTGATGGTTACAAAATGACGAATCTGCTAGATAACAAACGCAAATACTCTGTGCAACTGTTTACTAGATAACTGGAGCCACATTCACCGCAAGGTTATCAACCTAGGTTGTGACCTTAGATATCGATTATTCTGCTCCACAGTTATCTCCTTAGCTGGATCCCAGCTTCCTAAGCCAGCAAGAACTTTATAAGGTAGGGCTTACTAATTTCTCACACAGGAAACAGGAAATGTTCCCCTTCAGCTTTGACAGGAAAGTAGGAAGAAAACCTCAAGTTATAGCACTGCCTAGGAAAGGGTGAGGAAACAGGATAGGCGAATCTGTCAGCTGAAAGGTCCCCTCACTCTAATGGTGGAAAAAAGTAAAGGCAGTTCACCTCCATTAATGGGAGTGCTTCATTTAAAGAATTTCCTGGAGACTCAAGAAGTCCCATGAGTACAAAATAACGTTAGGTGGGTGCTAGAGTATTACAGTTCATAGTTCCAGATCAATAGTTTCAAGTTCTATCATTTTTCTATTGAAGGAAATATGGTCTGGGCTTCCTTGAGACAGTGAAGATTTTATGCAATTCAATAAAAAGTCATTAGTGCATGCATAACTGTGGTGATATTGAAACGTGGCTGAAAATTCTTTGATACTTCCATGGACAGGTGGGGATCTATGTCCCCTATCTCCCTCTTTGAATCTTGCCAACCAAGCTTGTGACTTTATTTTTTTAAGATTTTATTTATTTATTCATAAGAGACACAGAGAGAGAGAGAGAGAGAGAGAGAGAGAGGCAGAGACACAGGCAGAGGGAAAAGCATGCTCCATTCAGGGAGCCCGATGTGGGACTCAATCCTGGGTCTCCAGGATCATGCCCTGGGCTGAAGGTGGCACGAAACCTCTGAGCCACCCGGGCTGCCCTACTTTGTGACTTCTGAGGCTAGATCAAAAAGGTGATGCAAGCTTCTACCTCTTTTGCTAGAACATTCCTTCTTGGTGCCCTGAGCCACCATGTGAGATGTCAGACTATTTTGAGGTGCCTGGCTGTGAGGAAACCCAAGCCATATGGAGGGACCATGTATAGATGCTCGTTATCAGTTTCAGCCTTCAAGTCATTCCAGAACAAATGCCAAACATAGGAGTAAATAAGCCTCTATCTGATACCAGTCCTTGGCCATTCAAGCCACTCACAGACATCTGAATCTTCACAGCTGAGGCTTCAGACATTGTGCCTGAACTCTTTTTTAAAGATTTTATTTATTTATTTGAGAGAGAGAGAGAGTGAGCATAAGCAAAGGGAGGGGCAGAAGGAGAGGGAGCTGAGCAGGGAGCCCGAAGTTGGGCTTGATCCAGGATGCTGGGATCATGACCTGAACCAAAGACAGACATTTAACCAACTGAGCCACCCAGGCGCCCCCCCCCCACTTAAATTCTTGACCTGCAGAATTTGAGAGCATAATAGAATAGTTGTTACTTTCTGCTACTAAGTTTGGGTGATTTGTTATACAGCAATAGATAACCAGAATAGTGAACACATGTAACTTAATCATTATACCATATACTTTTTATATTCAAAAATTTAAAAACCAGATCTTTGCTCAGATAATATCTCCTAATTTTTCAGTAGGGAAGCGGGATCACTGTTATCGAGTATCCATCATGTACTCCACACCCCCAGTGAAAACCTACTGAGGGATTCAATAAATATATTATAGCTGATAATTACTCAGCATGCTCTAAACACAGAATTCAAAGTAAATTTTAAAATGATAATATGGGATGGGGCACCTGGGTGGCTCAGTAAGTTAAGCACCTGGCTCTTGATTTTGGCTCAGGTCACGATCTCAGGATCATGAGATCGAGCCCTGTGCTGGGCTCAACACTGGGCATGGAGCCTGCTTAAGATTCTGTGTTTCCCTCTCCCTCTGCCCCTCCCCGTCCCTCTCTAAAATAATAACAATATGAAAGATAAGACACATTCTGTCCTTTAGAAATTTGTATGTGAATTAGATTGTTGGGTCAAAATACAGGGCAAGACCAAATTTGCTTATAGAAGGACATACTAGCCTAGCTCTAGGCAGCATGGCATAGTATTTACAAGAACAGATCATGAATCCCAACCACCTAGGATTTGAATCCCAGATTCAAATAAGATTCAAATCCCTCCCTTCCAGCTGTGTGACTCCAAGCAAGCTACTTGATCCCTTTGTACTTCAGTTTCCTCATCTGTAAAATGAGGGTATCAATACTAACTCCTCATAAAGTGTTTATGAGGATTAAATGAGATAATACATATAAAGCATTAGAATGGTGCCTGGTGCATAGTTGGTTCTCAATAAAGATTAGGTGTCAAAACTGCAAGAATATTGAGAGGATGCTTAAGACACCCCACACAGATGAATGCAGACTAAAGCCAAATTCCACTAAAAAGTCACTTAAATAATCCAGGGGTTAATGGCTCATGTGTGCTCCACGAACATAGGGCTGCATGCTGGAGTCAGAGCACAAATCCTGCTCATTTCCTTGCCCCAGTCACTGACTTCCTCTGGTCTACCCTCCTCACTGGGCTGTGGGTATGATGGATAACAGGGCTTGAGTTTCCAAGTCAGCCAGATGATGAGACCTAACCCTACCACTTACTATTATAACCTTGGGCAAATCAGCCAGCATTCCTCAGTTTCCCCATCTGTAAACTGAAGAAGATAATACTTATATTCAAAGACTGTTGTGAGGCCAAAAAATGATAAAGCACCCAGCACATAGTAGGAGCTTAATAATAACTCATTACATAATGGGGCAGAGGGAGAAGGTAAATCCTTACCAGAGGGAGGATTTCTTTTCTTTTTTTGATTTTACTTATTTAAAGAAATAAAGAAAGAGAGAATGAGCAGTGAGGAGGGGCAGAGGGAGAGAAAGAGAAAAGCAGACTCCCTCCTAAGCAGGAAGCGTGATATGGGGCTCAATCCCAGGACCCTGAGATCAAGACCTGAACCAAAGGCAGATGCTTAACTGACTGGGCCACCCAGGTGCCCCCACAGGTACGATTTCTTTTTCTTTTTTTTTTTAAAAAAAATTTTTTTAAATTTTTATTTATTTATGATAGTCAAAGAGAGAGAGAGAGGCAGAGACACAGGCAGAGGGAGAAGCAGGCTCCATGCACCGGGAGCCCGATGTGGGATTCGATCCCTGGTCTCCAGGATCGCGCCCTGGGCCAAAGGCAGGCGCCAAACCGCTGCGCCACCCAGGGATCCCTGCGCCACCCAGGGATCCCTCGATTTCTTATGTCTTAAACACACAGTGCTGCCAGCCTTCAGTGTGCTAGGACACATAAATATGTGTTACCTCCTCAAGGCAAACAATCTAGATATTCAAGCTTTGAGGCATAACACCTTCTTACAGGTCAGAAAAAGACAAAAGTTTTATGGTTTTGTTTTCATAAAACCTCAGGGCATTTAAAAGGTACTGTTGGAGGGGCGCCCGGATGGCTTGGTCAGTTAAGCATCCAGCTCTTGATTTCAGCTCAGGTCATGATGTCAGGGCCATGAGATGAAGCCCCACTTTGTGCCCCTCACTCAGCGGGGAGTCTGCTTGAGATTTTCTCTGCCTCTGCCCCCTCCCTCTCTCATGCTCCCCCTCTCTCAAAGAAATAAACAAATCTTTTTTTTTTTAAAGATTTTATCTATTTATTCATGAGAGACACAGAGAGAGAGAAAGGCACAGACACAGGCAGAGGGAGAAGCAGGCTCCATGCAGGGAGCCCGATGTGGGACTTGATCCCAGGACCCCAGGACCACACCCCGGGCTGAAGGCAGCGCTAAACCGCTGAGCCACCAGGGCTGCCCGAAATAAATAAATCTTAAAAAAAGAAAGTTATGCTGGAGGAGCAGTGAAAAAGAATGACACATGACTACCTGTGTGAATTCACGGACATAATGTTGAGTGAGGGGGAAAAAAAGACACAAAGATACACACACTGTATGATTCCATTTATATGACATTTAAGAAAAGGCACGATGACTCTATGAGACTGAGGGCAGAATTGGGATTACCTTTGTTGGGGTGCTGTCTGGGTGAAAGAATGGGAAGGCATTAAGGGTTCTGGAAATATTCTACACGTTGATCTGGGTCATAATGCGAGTGAGTACATATTTAAAAATTATATCAAGCTGTACGCTTAAGATTCATGCACTTTACTGCTTGTGTGTGAGACCTCATTAAAAAATGTCCCGGGAAGGTGCTGGCATTACTACTTCCCTTGAATTTACCAGTGGTGGGGACAAGGAAGAGGAGGGTAGTGTGGGGGCTCTTACACATGTCTTTGGCTAGAGACCAAAGCCTTCATTTTGATAATTACTTTTAATTTAGCAGGAAAGTCCTGATGCCACAGCAACAGTGTGATTCAGCTCCCTGCTTTCCCACAGCACTCTTGGAAATGAAGGCACAGCAGGGGGGATATATGTATTTCTTTTCTTCATATATAAAGGGCTTATAAATAGTAATACCAACTTCAGTGCCAGGCATTTCCTGGGGAATTAATAGCCAGCTGGGGTTAACGGTCCTTGGTTTGACTTTGGGCCATCAACCCTTCTTGCTTCTCATTAATTCCCAGAATGTACTGTGTGCCTTGATGGTTATTGCTTAAATACATTAAAATCAAGTTAAGGGTCTGACTTAATGTTGAGCTGTGATAATGTAAAACACAAGGAAGTACTCCCAGCAGACACATTCACTGTTGTGTGTTTTTATTTAACTCATTTTCTTTTATATTTTTGAGTAGCACAATGGAATGATGCACATGGCCATTTTTGCAGATGTTGTTGCTGGTGTGTGCGTGTGTGTGTATGTGTATGGTGTGCCTTTGTGTGTGTGTGTGTGTGTGTGTGTGTGTGTGTGTTTAATGTTCATAAGTCATCAAACAAGACCTGCATGGAAACCTCACTAAAAAGCTTTATAAAGGGTTCAACATTTCAGTGACATTTTTCTATTTGGATCCAAATGTTATATGAGAAAATACTTTAGAAAAATCTGGGTAAGTAAATTATCTGTTCTATATGAGTTTGTGGTTGGGGTGGGCCCAAAGGAGGCCTGAAACATGGGGAACAGCCTTTTATTTTTTAATGATTTTATTTATTCATTTGACAGAGAGAGAGGGAGAACAAGCATGGGGAGCAGCAGGCAGAGGGAGGGAGAAGCAGGTTCCCTGTAGAGCAGAGATCCCAATGCGGGCTCCATCCCAGGACCCCGGGATCATGACCTGAACCAAAGGCAGATGGTTTACCTACTGAGCCACCCAGGCACCCTGGGAAACAGCCCTTTAAATGAATATTTTCCAATATTTTCTTTAGAGGGTGGAAAGAACCCTTTCTAGGGCTTTCTGCTTACTGCTACCCCGGAGGGGAGAATTATCTTAAGGCAATTCTGAGCAAGTCTTGGAATAGGAAAGCATACACATTTCTAATTTTTAAAATCCTGTCCATTTAACTTAATCAAATGAGCATTTGTTGCAAACCTCTTATGTGCAAGGCAGGGCAGGGGAAAGACTGTTAAGAGTGAAGCTCACTCTCAAGTGGGAGAGATGGACAGATCCACGCCAGAACACACAGTACAATATGTTCATCTCTGTAATCAAGGTGCTTCAAGAAAACAGAATGTTCATTGTAAACAGAGAGTGAATCACAAAGATCACCCATCTTATGAGAATTCTAAGCATTTGGACTAGCTCTCAATTTGTTCTATGAATCAGCTTCCAAAGAAAGGGTACACCTAGATGTGCAATATGTACTTTGTTGGAAGACATTTTGAGGGCTATTTGAGTCTCTCGATCTCATATATTTGAATTCTTGGGGTTGAGGGTGTTGTCAAAAATTCAAAATCACTGGCTCCACTTGAGAAATTAAATTGGAAAATCTGGGTGTGGGACCCAGGTATCTCATTTTTTTAAAAAAAGATTTTATGTTTAAGTAATCTCTCTACACCCAACGTGGGGCTCAAACCCACAACCCTGAGATCAAGAATCGAGTGTTCCACCGACAGAGCCAGCCAGGCATCCCCGTTAGGCCTCTCACTTTAAACAAGTTCCCTTGGTGAATTTTAGTGCATTGAGGTTCGAAATGACTGAATTAGGGTCTTTCAATACTATAAAAATTGTTTTGCCCTATACCAGTTGAGAAGGATTAAAAATCCCTAACAAACCACCATCAACAACAAAACACCTTATATCCAGGAGAGCTAACTTCTCAGCGTGCACACTTACTCTGAGTGCTTTCCAATTGGTTTAAGGGTTTGAGATCCATGTTTAGCTTCTTACAGGTCAGGACCACTTCTAAGTCACTCCTAATGTCTATGATCCAGGTAGTTCCTGGCACACCAGCGATCAGCTCAATAATGTTCAAGTGGAGAAATAGATGAATTGGAACAGATAAATTTGTATTTGAATGGCTAGCAGCCTTCTTCCAAAGTGTCCCCATGATCAAAACACTCATCCAGAACAGATATTAAACTGGAAATGGTCTGAATTCTGTAAGATTGGCAGTTACTGGGAGATGTGTGCATGTACAAAGTTCCTGGTTTAAATGCCACACCTGGCAGAGGTAAAGCCTGGAAGCTTCATACACAGGATTCAAGAGAATCAAGTGCGACACTGATATCAGCAAAATTAAGAGAATTTGTCTGTGGCAGTTAAGAAGGATACAACTGGGGTTTATGTTAAGCTAAAATTTAAGTCTACATGGTCAACTAAAAAAATAAAATCCTGTTATTGATTCATTCTCTCCCTCTTTCTCTCTCTGTCTCCGACCATCCATCCACCCATCCATCCATCTGAAAGCAAGGGGTAATAATTATGTATGATTTCCCTCCCTCCCAAAGTTGGGAAACATACGTGCAAAATTCATAAATTGTATAGTGTTATATAAATACCAATTAATTATTATCACTTCTGCTGTCTCTGGGTAAATATTTCATTTGGTGTGGGTCTTCCCCATCACAGAACACTTGAAGGAGCCTGTGCCCCTTGTCACCAGACTGAGATGTGCCCCTTGAGCAACATAAAATGATTATAATAATTGTTCAAGAAGAACACAGCAGGAAGATTACATGTGAAGTGAAACAGAAGTCTTAAAATGTTATCCTCTTTTGGATCATTTATGCATCTCATTTTCTTAAATAATCAAGAATTAACCGCCAATACACACCGTGTTCAATTTATCATGATAATTTGGAGAGATCTTTACCAGAAAGCAAAGTGCCATTTAACTGGTACAATTGACTCTTCCCCATTGCCCAAGTGGGTTTTTTTTTTCCAGCTAGCCAAGTTATTTTCATCATATTCCTTTTTATCTTAAGTTCACATAACCCCTAGAACCTGAATCTAGGGCAAAAGAAAAAAGCAGACCTAACACTATCGATTCATTGATGTGGCACCGTTGGTTTTGATTTTAGAAGGTCAGTGCCCTATGGGCCAAATTTGTTCAAAGGACAAACACACGATAATGATATAGTGCTTCCTCTCTTTAAAAATCCAACCACTGCTGTTTAAAACACAGCTAAGTATCAGTGGGAAAATGTAATGTATACTTTTAAAAGTTAGTCTCCGTGTGGTTTAGAGTCATTCTATAATTATGTTTCAAATAAATGATGACCTTTTAAAATATATAATAATAATATTGTTGATATTTCAGATAAATGGTTCCTATTTCATTTTTAATATGTCATTAACTTACCATTACTAAAAATTTAACCACGCTTTAAAGAATTCCCAGATGGAAATGAGATTATATTGGTAATTTACAATAGAGCGATACATTTCTATTATGCTTATTTAAAAGTGCATTTGTATCATGCAAATTCCTTTGAATATAAAATTGCCATTTGGTTCTCCTGGGCAGTAGGTAGAAAATGAGAAAGAAGATCCAAATAGGAGATTTGGGGAAAGATAAGATATATGCAGAACAGGTTTTTTTTTTTTTTTTCTTCCCATAGACAGGATAGTACCTTGAGGAAGAAATTTTAAAAGTATATTTTGGAGGGATCCCTGGGTGGCGCAGCGGTTTAGCGCCTGCCTTTGGCCCAGGCTGCGATCCTAGAGACCCAGGATTGAATCCCACGTCGGGCTCCCGGTGCATGGAGCCTGCTTCTCCCTCTGCCTATGTCTCTGCCTCTCTCTCTCTCTCTCTCTCTGTGTGTGTGTGTGTGTGTGTGTGACTATCATAAATAAATAAAAAAATTTTTATAAAAAGTATATTTTGGAAAGAATAGGGACTAAATGAAGTGTGTATGTGTGTGTGTTTAAAATAAAAATAACTCCCCATAGGCTAAAATTATGCTTCAATGTTCAGCATACTCATTTATAAAAAGAATTGCTCGAGGCTATTACATTACTGACCAGTTAAATTCACTTTAGTGCCATTTCTTACAAGTATACACTGCCAGAGGGTTTTATACTGTAGGGAAGATACCATCTACAACTACCACCAAACAATGCGGCAAGCAGATGAGATCAAGTAGATGATGCTGAGTCCCTATTTTCAGCATCGGCTGACAACCAACCGTATGAGTGTGTGGACATCTGAAATTGTTCTGGGTCTCGTGTACTCTCCAAAGCTCTCTGCCTGCCACATGATGTCATGTAATCTTTTGACATCCATGCTGATTACCTACTTGCCAACTTACTTTATTGAAGTTGTTTCCATCTCCTTACAGTGATTCCTTAAAAGCGTTTTATCAGTTGAGTTATGACAAGAAGTGGACCACAAGTGCACTTATTCCAGAAGCTCTTAACCTGGAAGGCTTCAGGCATCATCAACTCCGGGAAGTTGTGTGCTCAATTTGCACATCTGCTCTCTCCCAGGGAGAGGATTCCTAGCTTTTGTCAGAGTCTAAGAGATTAGAAAAATGAGAGATTTGCAGCTCCATTGCAAGCTGGATCCAATGACAGGGCCAATGACAGGGCCAAAGGCAGAGGGAGGAAAAAGGACAAAGTGTGACAAGCAAAAAAGTCAGAGGAACAATAGAGGAGAAAGGAACCATAGAAGGAAGGAGAAGCAAGGGAAAGAGAAAAGAGGACAAGAGGTTGGGAGCAGAAGAAAATAAATTCAAGTCAGATAAGGAGAAGGGTAGAGGGAAAGAAAGAAAAGATGGATGAGAAGGTTCATCCCACAGCCCTCCCTGAGAGTCAGGGCACCAGGAAGTTTCCCCCTTCTGTCAGTGGGGTGCCCCCAGCAGGTCCAGCTTCTGTCCAGCTGTGGCACAACCCTTATTCTTTCCTATTTCACCCCATTACCCTTGACTCAAGCACAGGTTTATACTCAGGCAAAGGTGCCATAACAATGAACTGAACGATGATTCCAGAAGTGCATCAGGAGGGCGAGGATTGTGCTGCCTCATGTTTGGGTACAGTCAAATAGGTTAAGCTACATCAACAGTCTTGAGTAGCAACTTGGGCTCTAAAAGACACTGGACAAGCCTACTGACACAGACCTACTAAGGAAAGAAACCAGCTGTCAAGGGTGAAAAACATGTAGGTAAATGCAGGTTCTCTGTAGGGATCAAAGCCTTCATGGATCCCTCTGTAGGGATTCAAAGCCGTATGTAAAATAAAGCATATGGCATCTGGGTACTGTCTTGGCAATCTCAATTTTCAGATTTTCAAGGAAATATAAATTTTTGTTTTCAAAATTAAGCTTGTTTATTTTAAAAATTAAGTTTGGAGGCACCCTGGTGGTTCAGTCTGTTAAGCATCTGCCTTTGGCTCAGGTCATGATCCCAGGGTCCTGGAATCAAGTTCTGCATCCAGGTTCCCTGTTCAGTGGGGAGTCTGCTTCTCCTTCTCCCTCTGCCTGCCACTCACCCTTGTGCTTGTGCTTGTGCTCACTCTCACTCTCTCTCCCCCTAAAATAAATAAATAGAATCTTTTAAAAAATTAAGTTTGAAGGATAGATGTTTTGAGTTTATATTAAAACAATGTTTAAAAACTTTGGGTTCCAGGAATAGACCTTTGGAGCAGAATTTGAAAGTCCATGAGATTGGAATATTTAAGTTCAAATATATAGAAATTTCCAGTAGTCCTTGAAGTGGCATGGTGGAGACTACTCCGAAAAGGACCTCCTTTTCATTTTTTTAAAGATTTATTTATTTATTCAGAGAGAGGGAGAGAGGAGAGGCAGAGACACAGGCAGAAGGAGAAGCAGGCTCCATACAGGAAGCCTGACGTGGGACTCAATCCCAGGTCTCCAGGATCACACCCCGGACCACAGGCAATGCTAAACCACTGTGCCACCGGGGATGCCCAGGACCTCCTTTTCAGATGTTTACCTTGGCGCTCAGAAACATCTATGCTGGAGAGTTCGAATCTGGTCTCAGGAAAGCACAGAGGAACATGGTGGAAGCATTCATCATCTACCCATGAGACTAAATTAACATTAATCTGTTCCATATGGCCCCTATTTGTAGGGTGAACCCATGATTTATCTTCTATACTGTGATGTTTTTGAGAATGAAAAAAAAGGGGCCATTAACAAATTAAGTCAAGGCAATCATCATAAACTGAGACTGTCCCAGGCAAACTGGAACATATGAACACCCTATCTCTACAGAACTTCTCATGGGTTGGCAATGAGATAAAACAAAACAGACCAACAAGCAAATGAAACCAAAGTAACAACCAGGAATGATTATTAAAACTGTAATGAAATCTGTTTCCAAATGGAACCCAAAGGAATTCAGGAATTTTAATGACCAAACTCATCATGCTTGTGGCTATCAATTAGTCCTGTGTTTGTGTAAAAGAGGTGTAAAATAAAGCATACGGCATCTGGGTACTGTCTTGGCATAAATGGATGATTCCAACCAACATGTTATTTATGGATTGACAGGAACGTACTTCCTGGTGAATGACGGTGGTCACTTTCCAGCAACAGTGGAGGGTTGAAGGAGGACAGGTAGACACTAGGGGGAAAGAGGGCCAACTGGAGGTATATCAGGAAATCGGTCTCAATTTGGCGGAAATATTTTTATTAAAAACTTGTAATATGGGGATCCCTGGGTGGCACAGTGGTTTAGCGCCTGCCTTTGGCCCAGGGTGCAATCCTGGAGACCCAGGATCAAATCCCACATCGGGCTCCTGGTGCATGGAGCCTGCTTCTCTCTCTGCCTGTGTCTCTGCCTCTCTCTCTCTCTCTCTCTGTGTAACTATCGTAAATAAATAAAATTTAAAAAAATAAATAAAAACTTGTAATATTTCATACACAAGAGTTAGCTGTATTGTATTGGATGACTCTCATCTTTTTCTGAGTCTGATCTTTTTTTGCTCCTCTGAGGAGTCTAAAAAGTCGTGAGTTCTGTCCTAAATTCACAAGGCTTTCCAGGGATCAGAAGACAAAGTGCAGGAGCAGTGCGGGTGGCTCAGCTGTTTAGCACTGCCTTCAGCCCAGGGCATGATCCTGGAGTCCCGGGATCGAGTCCCACATCGGGCTCCCTGTGGGGAGCCTGCTTCTCTCTCTGCCTATCTCTCTGCCTCTCTCTGTGTGTGTCTCTCATGAATAAATAAGTAAAATCTTAAAAAAAAAGATAAGGTGCAGAAATAAAGGTTTTTCATTAGTCTTTTCAACCATTGCAACATTACTGTTAATGCATACATACATATGTACATGCATACATACATACATACAAAATAATATCTCATTATTCTCATTTATTCCTGAACTGCAGAAGGGTGGGATCGACATTTTGGTTGGTGGGTGGGGATGGAGAGCCCTCCCAGAAAGAATATCTCCTAGAAAGTGGGTACCACTCACTCTAGGGATAATCTAATTGATAACAATTAACTTAATGGCAGCTTGACTGGGGCGTGGAGTGCCCAGAAATTTGATCAAATATTATCCTGGGTGTGTCTCTGGATGAAGTTAATATTTGAATCTGTAGACCGAGTACAGCAGATTGCCCTTCTTAATGTAAGTAGACTGTATCAAATCAGTTGAAGACCTGAATAAAACAAAAATGCCAAGTGAGAGGAAATTCTCCCTGCCTGAGCCCTGACCTGGGACCTCAGTCTTCTCCTGCTTTCAGAGTGGAACTTACACCATTAGCTCTCCTGGTTTGCAGGCCTTTGGACTTGTTATCGGAACTATACCACCAGCTTTCCTGGGTCTCTAGCTTACCAACTGCAGATCTTAGGACTTCTCAGTTTTTGTAATCATGTGAGCCAATTCCTTATGATAAATCTCTCTCAAGATATTTGTATATTTCTATCATTATCTATAGAAAGATATATATCAAGTATAGATATACAAAGATATATATATCTTTCTATAGATATAGATCTATAGATATATATAGAAATAGAAACATACAGCATATAGACATAGATACAGATCTACTGATTCTGTTTCTCTGGAGAACCCTGACTAGTAACACTTACTTTAGAGTGATCTGGGTTCAACAGCACCTTAAGATACAGCAAAGAATAGGCATGTACCCCACTGGAAGTTAGGAAAATGTCTCGCAGTGCACAGCCCATAAAGGATAATCCTAAGAGACTTTGACCTGGTCTGGCACCACTCACAGCCATAACCACAAAGCAGGCCAGGCCCAAACCAATGTCTACCATGACTTTCAAGTCACTGCTCCGCCTTGTAAGTCAAAAGGCCCTTGATCCCCATGTACCCCCAAAAATCCTGTTGGCTATTTGGTATTCTATATGTTTGGAGGCCATCCCTCAGGAACAAATCCAGAATTGAGGATGGATTCTAAACTCTGAGGCTCTCTGATTGGTAGAAGCCACAGAAATGGTCAAGGGGCCGAGCAGAAAAGCTCATCAGATATGCAGTCTAGGGATCCCTGGGTGGCTCAATGGTTTGGCCCCTGCCTTGGACCCAGGGCCTGATCCTGGAGTCCCAGGATAGAGTCCCACGTCGGGCTCCCTGCATGGAGCCTGCTTCTCCCTCTGCCTGTGGCTCTACCTCTCTCTCTCTCTGTGTGTGTGTCTCTCAAAAATAAATAAATAAAATCTTTAAAAAAATACACAGTCTAACTAAGCACTTCAGAGAAAAAGCCACAAGCCATGAAACACAGAAGGAATGTATGTGGTTGGGAGCTAACCTAGCCGATAGATCAGAGGCTCAACTGGAAAGCAAGAGATGGAGGGAAGACAAAATCCTCCAATATTGCTACTCCTGCCCATATGATCCTTGGGCACAGTTATTTTTGCTTCTGTTGTGACCGGGTAGGTGGGTCCTCAAAGTGCCGAGCCTTGCTGGATACCTCAGAGGCAGGGGGGTCCATTAGACTCACAATTGTACCTCATAGAAATTCTAGGTATTCCATCCCTATGATTTCAGCTCATTTTCGCCTTTAGATGCATTGATGAGATTTTATATCAGTTGGACAAATCTTCTGTGTTTCCAATCAAGGCCTGTAATTCTTTAGCCACTTATTTTTAAGGATGAAAGCCTCTTTCCCCATCTACATCTTCGTTCATTTCTGAGGTTAAAAAGGCATCTGTAAATTTTGTCTGATAAATTTTCCATTCATTCTCCTCCTCTCCTTCAATATGCCAATCAAGCTGTCAGCTTGCTTTCTCTGCAGATTCATAACACTTCACCTCAGCCTCATTAACTGATTTGCCTTTTGTTGCGCATGAAGAAAACTCATCTCAACACTTAAAACCCTGGGAGTAACAATTCAGAACTTTTTCAGCTGTCTTTTGGATTTTTAGCTCCCACGGCTTGTTCTTTATTTTCTGCCTTTCAGAGAGAAAAATTTCCTCTTTCTTGCCACTACCTTTCGTTGACCTCATCTTTAAATATGCTTTTTTTTTTTTTATGATAGTCACACAGAGAGAGAGAGAGAGGCAGAGACATAGGCAGAGGGAGAAGTAGGCTCCATGCACAGGGAGCCCGACGTGGGATTTGATCCCGGGTCTCCAGAGGATCGCGCCCTGGGCCAAAGGCAGGCGCCAAACCGCTGCGCCACCCAGGGATCCCGTCATCTTTAAATATGGAAGAAGATTTACGCTTGTATTTTAAGCTTTTGTATGTGTCAACTTTGATAAATTTCCAAATGCAGTCAAACTTGACTCATTTGGGCTCCATTTGGATTTCTATGAAGATTAGGATGAAACCTAGCCCTTCCCTGTTAAGGTAATAAATATTCCCTAATAATGTTCTCTACACAAGCAATTGACGATGTCATCCATATCTTGGAGTTCTGCCTGGGTCCAGATTGCCCTAAAGTAGGACCAGCCTTACAGGTAAGCAGAATGGGTGCAAATCATTCTGAGAGCATTCATGCACGCATACGACCTTCACTGGTGGTACTTGGGGAGCTTAGTTGATGGACCCCCCCCCATGGCTGTTTCTAAAATGTAAACTAAAAAAATGTTTTAGTCTATTTTGAAATCCTGGCTTCACCATGAGCTTGCTCTAGGATCTAAGCCCAATTACTTACTTCTCAGGTCCTCAATTTCTTATTTCTAAGACATGGGAAAATATAATAAACATCTCTCTTTTTTTTAAGATTTTATTTATTTATTCATGAGAGATACAGAGAGAGAGGCAGGGACATAGGCAGAGGGAGAAGCAGGCTCCCTGTGGGGAGCCTGATGCAGGACTTGATCCCAGGACCCCAGGATAACACCCTGAGCTGAAGGCAGACGCAATAAGCACCTTTTAGAGTTGGCTAAAGATTAAGTGAGATATGACATGTCAAAGATTGCATGTTGCCAGGAAGGTTGCGCTCCCTTATAGGCAACTGAATTTGTGTTCTCCTTGAAGTAGATCCTGGGACAAGGATTTGAGTGCTAGTAGTTTATCTGGGAGATGATCCCAGGAGACACTGGCAGAAGAGTGTTGGAAGTGAGACCAGGAAGGGAAGGTATCCAATAAAGAGTGTAGTATCAAGGAGGTTATCACTGTGGACAGCTGGAGCTCAGACCCCTGGAGAACTCTGAAAGATGGTTGTCTTTGTCCATAGCCCCTGTCAAGGGGGTAGGGAGCTGGGGTCTTTCTAGATGAATTACTGATGACTGTGCTGGGAGTACTGCTTTGCTCAAGGGAAACATTGGCTCTACCTTTGTAGACCTAACATTTTTAGTGGGACTAGGGTAATGTATCTTGGAGTTCTTACTGTATGCATTTAGCAAAATTGTCTGGGTCTTGTGAGTGAAGCTGTGGTGAATCAAGAGGCAGCCATGCCAGGGGATGCAAGGTCAGGGTGGGAGGGCTGGACACTTGCATAGAGAATAAGAGCTGCTCAGAACAGCCCAGTTTGTTGCCAGGTTGTCAACAGTGTATGTCGAATCTATGGGGCAGGGCTAGGTCAGAATTGGGAAAATGGGGAGGACAGGTGGTGCGTCAGAGAGTGGGTGGATCAGGGCAGGTCTTTGCACAGAATGAAGGCCTGGGTGACACCCTAAATGAAGTCCAGAGCGGAGCTAGGTGGCTTAAAAACTTATGCTTTGTAAAAATAATAAAAATCCATATAATTTAGAGACATTTTCTCTTAGACTGGAAAAGGAAGAGGGGAAATAATCATTTTCTATGTAAATGTCATAAATCTTCCAGATATAGGGGCCATGCCAGGGCTTTGGGCAACCCAACTGGCATTTCATTCAAAGTCCAGCTCAAATGTCACTCCCTCAAGATAGCCTTTTCCAAATACCCCTTCCCCTTTACACATTGTCGTGCCACTATTGTGGCACTTGTTTCAATATCTTGATTATAACTAAATGATTAGCTGCATTATTTACCATTTGATGACCACCTTCCTGAGAGGTCTGTCACTTTCATCAGTTTATGTCAAGGACTTGCATAGTGAAAGCCAGAGGTGACACTCAGTAATTATTCATTGAATGAAAGAGTAAGTCTTTCTGTGTGATGTTTGTAAGATACAGAAGTTTGCAAATAGCCAGAGAAACCCAAAACAGGCTGTCCTGTATGATTTTTCCACCCTTTCTCTCAGCAGCATCTCTTTGCAGCTCTGTACTTGGAATAGTTCCAGATCCTTCTGTTGCCGGGCAGTGCATAGTTCTTTTCTCAGCAACATCCTTACTGGGCAGCTGCTCAGGAAGCCCCCTTGGTTGGTGAATGTAATGATCTGAGGCACTTTCAAGAAAATATGTAAATATTTTTAAAAGATTCTGTTTACTTATTTGAGAGAGAGTGTGAGGGAGCAGGAATGGAGGAGAGGGGCAGGAGAGGGAGAGCCGGGAGCTGGATGTGGGGCTCTATTCCAGGACCCTCAGATCATGACCTGAGCCATCCAGGTGCCCCAAGAAAAGATGTAAATTTGAGACTGTGGCTGAGCCCCACTTGTCTTCTCATGTGTCAGCAGGTCACAGGTGCCACCAGATTCTTACCTAATGTGAGCCCTCAGACTTCCACTGCCATCTTTCCCAGAGCAGGCTTTGAGCCTGGCACTTTCCTCTTCCTTACAAGCATTCAGTCCCAGGTATCTAAGAGCCTTGGTCATAACCCCAAGCCATCTTCCCTCCTCCAAGGGGTGGAGGGTCACTTGTGTAAGAGTTCTAGGGACTTCTTGGGTCATCCCATAATTGCCAAGTTGTGTGTGCCAATTAAACTCTGATACTAACCCTGGGGGAAACACTCATTTACTCAGAGTTGTGAGAGAGAGGCTACAGGATCCCAAGGTTTTGTTATATAGGCAGTCCTTATTTACATGGTTTCGATATGCAAATATTTCAGATATCACAGTTTAGTTAATAACACCAGTCCCTCAACAATGTGATTGCATAAAGTACAAATTTGGCTGCTAGGTCTTTTGCCCACAAATCCCTATATAACTAACAGGTGCCTAGCTCAATCAGTGGCCAATCACATCACGTCTTTTAAAGCCTGTCTCTGATTGGTCACTGCCGATTTGTTTCTTGGTTCCAACAAGGACAATAGAGTGTGTGCTTTTGTTGCCTACTTGGTCTCTAGTGATGATTCCATATGACATTTTACGAAAATGGGTAATCAAAAGAGAAAGTTGGCCAAGGAAGATGAAAATGTCACAAAGAAATGAAAAAGGAGTAATACTGGAAGTTAAAATTGAATCAAACGTAAATGGAGTTGTGGAAAGAAATATGAGGATGTTGACCATGCCTCTGTCCTCAAGAGACTCTAGATAATGCAGTCAGAAGAACTTTGTGAAGGAGAACCAATCAAATTTATAAATGAGGACAGTGGTTGTGATGAAAAAAGCATGATGTACCAGAGGAAGTGACACTGGCAGAAATTTCACAATAAAGGAACTCTGAGAAATGTTTTACATTAAAAGTATAAACACTTGGGTGGTTCAGCTGGTTGAGCATGGATTCTTGATTTTGGTTCAGATCATGATCTTAGGGTGGTGAGATTGAGCCCCACATTGGGCTCCACACTCAACATGGAGCCTGATAGCACTGCTCAAACAATTCTTTTCTTTTTTTAAGTTTAGTATTTTTTTTAAGATTATTTATTTATTTATTCATAGATACACACAGAGAGAGAGAGGCAGAAGCAGGCTCCATGCAGAGAGCCCAACGCGGGACTCGATCCAGGGTCTCCAGGATCAGGCCCTGGGCTGCAGGCAGCGCTAAACCGCTGAGTTACCAGGGCTGCCCTGCTCAAACAATTCTTGATAATGTTTTTGTTTGGTTGGTTGGCTGGTTTTTTGTTTTTTTTTTTTTTTTTTACACGGAAAAACACTTTAGGGGCACCTGGCTGGCTCAGTTGGCAGAGCATGTGACTCTTGATCTTGGGGTTGTGAGTTTGAGTCCTGCCTTGGGTGTAGAGATTACTCAAAAATAAAATCTTTAAAAAAAGAAAAGAAAAAAAAGACACTTTAAGTCTCAATGTGTCTAATGTTTTCAATTGCAGTGTACTAAATACTAATTTTACTATTTTTAATTTTCTTATACATTTAGAGCCAACGGTAAGAGAAATTTTAATGTTTTTGACAATTTTTAAAGGTCACAGAACACTTGTATTTTTTCCCATTGGTGAAGATTGCTTTGCCTAGTTTGCACAACAAGGACTACCTATAATCTGTTGCAGTGGAATGCGTCCAGCTGTTTTGACAAGCCCATCAGTATTATGACAGTATATTGGCCAACTAAAAATTATGTGAAGGCAAGTACTCATATTCTGATAGTAAGACAGAATATTAAGATTTGAGGCTCTTTTGGAAAAATAAAATTGTTGTAAAATGATAGAATACCAGGTATCTGGAGCAAGGGATTATAGTACTGCTACATTATCTCAATTCTTAATGCCACCAAATCCAACTACCCCCTGAGCCCCTATTCTTCTATTTGGCGCATTCTAAATGTTAGTAGAGAAGTTTAAATTCCATCCCTTGACCTACTATTGAATAAAAGGGAAACTTGAACACATTTCCTTATCTTCAAATACTTCAAACTCTCCAACTGTGTGATTGAACATACTTAGATATGTTGCAAGGATTAACATTATAATATTTTTATTTGTTTATGATTTAAAAGTTGTTTTTTAAAATATTTATTTATTTGTGAGAAACACAGAGAGAGAGAGAGAGAGAGAGAGAGAGACAGAGACAGAGAGAGAGAGAGAGACAGGCAGAGGGGGAAGCAGGCTCCATGCAGGGAGCCTGATGTGGGACTTGATCCCGGGTCTCCAGGATCAGGCCCTGGGCTGAAGGCAGGGCTAAACCGCTGAGCCACCCGGGCTACCCTAAAAGTTGTTTTTAAGTAATTTCTACACCCAATGTGGTGCTCAAACTCATACCCCAAGATCAAGAGTTGCATGCTCTTCTGACTGAGCCAGCCAGGCACCCCAACAATAAAATATTTTTAACTAGCTCTACATGGCATGTGATACTAATAAACTGGATATTAAACTATATTTTATGAGAGACACTTGCAGATCTTATGGTCAGGAGCATTCTTCCTATTGGAATAGTTTCCTCCACCTTGCAACAATCCTCTTTAATAAAGCCTCTTTTTTACCAAGTCTGAACAAAATATGTATTTTATGTATTCTTATTACATAGCAATCCTTATGTGTGCATGCACATTGGAAGCTGAAATCCCTAGCTCTAACTTGAATTGGCCAAGGCTTGCCAAACAAAGGAAATTTTGGCCAATGTGGGCCAAATCTGGTTTACAAAGTTACTGGAATTTCTTTTTCTCTCCAATCCAACATTTCTAATGTAGCCCATAGGGCAATCTGTGATCTCACAGCCATGGCTTGGACTCTTCCCCCTTGGCTTGATTGGGAACCCAAGGAAGCAGGGATAACACCCCCACAAAAGATGTGAGCCTGCCTAAGGAAACACACTAGTTTTCTGTTTTGAGTGTAGTCATTGCTTAATAAATATTTGTGAATAAACAAGAATGCGATTTGATCCCTTGTGCGGGCAGAGTTGTAGGACTCTGGAAAGAAGGGACAGAGAAGCCCAAACAGTGAGCCTTAGCTCCTGGCCATGATGAAACTACAGAAGGTGGGCTGTTAATTGGGTTTATATATTGCTTGAAATAATCATAACGTGGGGCACCTGGGTGGCTCAGTGGTTGGGCATCTGCCTTTGGCTCAGGACATGATCCCGCGGTCCCAGGATTGAGTCCCACATCGGGCTCCTTGTGGGGAGCCTGCTTCTCCCTCTGCCTCTGTCTCTGCCTCTCTCTCTCTGAAAGCACTGCAGCTTTCTGGTCATTGGATCCCCCTTCCCTAGGCAGCTGCCCGGCCTTGCCCTCTCGGCAAACCCTCTCTGCCCTCAAGGACAAAAGCAGGGTCTCGGCGTGAAAGCCCAAGAGCGGGGATGCCCGCAGGTGCTCCAGGGGCCGGGCCTGGGCCACAGCAGCTTTCCCGGAAGGTTCAGTCCCAAAGGCCCCAGGGCAGGCCGCGGGCCGGGCCGCTCTGCCCCCCGCCCCGTCCACGCGGGCTCCGACCAGGAAGATGTGCTAGCACACGGTAGCCTAGGCGTGATGACGTCCTCAGACGTCCTCTTGCAGCAAGTGTCTGTATATGTTGTGGTTTTTTCTATCTTACATGTTCTCGAATGTTTATATTTCAATAAACCTCTACCTCTTCACACACCAACACACAAAAAAATGTCTCTCATGAATAAATAAATAAAATCTTTTAAAAAGAAGAAATAATCATAACATTATTTCTTCTGGGATATTGTAGTCTAATGGTTATTAGGAAACCAGTGAACCCATCCAGGTGGCTGGTTGTGAACAGAGTGGTATGGAGGGCACAGCAGAAGCTGGAGAACAGGAAAGATGGCTCCAGAGATGGATACATTAGTGTGCCCTTTCATATGGCTATTTCATATGGAATTCATCTTTTAATCCCACTCAACTATATTTTTTGTTGATTGTTGGAAGTTTGTAGATAGAGAAAAGTGCACTCTAAAATATAACCACTGTTCTAATGGTACTCCTCAAGCATAACCACTGCTTCTACTTTGATTTGCCTTCTTCCAGTCTTCTTTATTTTTCATATTTATTTGTTTGTTTAAAAATTGTGCTGAAAGACATAGAACATAAAATGTACCTTCTTATCAATTTTTAAGTGTATGGTTCAGTAGTGCTAAGTACATTCACATTGTTGTGCAGCCAATCTCCAGAACTCTTTTCTTCTTTCAAAAATGAAAGTCTCTATTACACAGCTCCCCAGTCTCTCCTCCTCCCACCCCCTGGCAACCATTCTCCCAACTATTTTTTTTTCCTCCACTGTGAAATAGGGACAATACTCTGAAAAGATTATGAGAATTAAATGAGATAATGTATGCAAATTGCTTGCTATTGAGTTTGATACACAGTTAAGTGCTCAACAAATGTTAGATATTATTATCATTTATGATTCTGTCTTATGATTTTTTTTAAAACGCCATGAATTGACTTGGGTGAAATTGGGTTTACATAAACACAAATGCAGCCTGTAATTAGAGAAAGATGAGCAAAAAGGATGTAGGCAACAAGAGGCCATATGTGGAAGATGAAAGAAGAGGGTAGATACCCTGATCCTGAAGATAGGGATCGGGGATGGGGGTCTTGATCCACCTTGATTTAATTGGCAGCTGTATGTGAGTCTCAGTTTCCTTTTGGCATGTGGGCAAGAAGGAAGCTCACAAGAATTTGGCTATTTTCCATTTGTTCTCTTTTTAAAAGATTTTTTTTAAAGTAATTTTTATACCCAACGTGGGGCTCAAACTTACAACCCTGAGATCAAGAGTCACATGCTCTACTGAGTCAGCCAGGTGCCCCTCCATTGTTTTAATGCAGAGGTGGCACATACCAGTAGGCTTTTGTTTAGCTTAATGTAAAACATGTTATTAAAAAAGTAAATTGGGGGCACCTGAGTGGCTCAGTTGGTTCAGTGTCTGCCTTTGGCTTGGGTCATGGTCTCAGAGTCACGGGATTGAGCCCTGCATGGGGTTCCCTGCTCAGCAGGGAGCCTGCTTCTCCCTCTCTCGCTGCCACTCCCCCTATTCATGCTCTAAATCGATAAAACCTTTAAAAAATTTTTAAAAAGGTAAATTGGTTCTTAACATTTATTAATGAGAGCATTTCTGATAAAAATCCCCATCTGAGGCTTCATTCACTTGGTGGCAGTGAACACTAAAAAGTGATCCTCCTTCTGTTGGGGCAACCGTTGGCAGGAGCTGTGTAGATAGATGGCTTCAATTCAGCCCACATCACTCAATTATGTTACCTGCTTAGCCTCTGAGGAAGGTGGTCTGTGAAGTTAATTGAGCAACAAGTTTTTCTCATATCATTAGACAAAAGCATACCCCTAGTAGAAGAGCACCACCACTCCCATGACACAGAATGTTGATCTTACCTTTGCTGGGAAATGTGATAGCCCTACCCATAAAATGTCTGCCGATTGTGTTCTCCCCAAGTTAGCACTAGGAGCTGGGAGAAGTTTGAAATTTTCCTCTACTTGTAAGGTAATAAGTTAGCTTAGCACAGTTTCATGAATGCTGACCAAGGACATAAGATTCCCAGGTCAGAGACAAAGGATAGTTCCTTCCTCATAGCAACAGTTGTAACCAGAATACACCAGCAGTTGCACTGGTTTCCTAAGTCTCGGTTCTCACAGGGAAGCATCAAGAGGACCAAGGGACACTACACATGTGTGGGTTACATTATAGCAAAGGGGCCCTGAGCTTAGGGAACTCGAATCTTTTATAATGGCCAGTAAGCACGATTGACCTTTGCTCTAGAGGGAGATTCTCTTGATGTTATTACTGGACAGTAAACAAACCTGCCCTTTGCTCTGCACTATCTCTATCTAACTCTAAGGCTGTTTGCTATACAAACATTTGAAAACAATTAGTCTGGAACAAAGGCAGTCAGGTCTTGGCTTATAAGATGTGCAGAAACCCAAAGGCTTGTGGAGAATGGTCTTCCGACACTCACCCAGCATCATTTACCCTATTAACCTTGCCTTCACTTTCAAGCAAGTTCTCACTCACCCAAATGGGGAGAATTACATATGAGGGGTACTGGATTTCATTCATTGATTAGGCAAATATTTATTGCACACTTATAATGAAAAGAGGTATTGGACCCTGGAAATACAAACTTGAAAAAGACCCATTCTTTCCCCTCAAGGCACTGAGTCAGGTGAGTGAGGTGAGTAAATCACTAATTACAGTACAGTGTAATAAGTGCCATCTGTGGACAAAGGGGGCTAGCCAGCCAATGGTGTCGGGGGAGAAAGAGGTGGCTTCCAGGAGAGCTTACTTCAGCAGGACCTGGAAAGAGGAATTTGGGGCAAAGGGGAATGAGAAGTGGGGAGGACCAGCCCAGGATGTCAGACAGAGAGACAGGAAGGGAGAAAAATGATTGAAGATGAGACGGGGATGAGGTCATGAATTACTGGACCATGATGAGACATTGAGACGTACTCAAGGGCCATGTGGGAACAGTCTCAGAGGCACAGAGGCCAGTTAAGAAAGAGGCTTTTGCAAGAGTCTAGGCATGAGATGGTGCTGGCTTGAAATGAGAAAGTGGTAGTGGACATGGATGAAAGAGGGGACAGCTGAGTGATGTTAAGGAGGTAGACTTGGTTAGCCTTGGTGATGAATGGATGAAGCAATGAAGGAACAGAAAAGAATCTAAGCTTGTGCCCAGTTTTTGGCTTAGGCAACTGAGTGATGGGCAGTGGCATTAACTGAAATAAAGAAAAGAGGAGAAACAAGTTCTGGGTGAATATAAAGAGTTCAGGGGGCACCTGGGTGGCTCAGTCATCAGCTGAGTGTCCAATTCTTGGTTTCAGCTTAGGTCATGATCTCAGGGTCTTGAGATCAAGCCCCCAGTCAGCCTCCACACTCAGTGAGGAGTCTTTTTGAGAACCTATCCCTCTCCCTTTGTCCCTCCCTCCACCCCACCTCCCAAAATTAGAAAAAAAAATTGCTACAAAAGCAAAGAGTTCAGATTTAGACACTCTGAGTTCAAGGTCCTATAATCCAAGTGGAGATATCCCCTAGGCAAATAGATATACATGCCATATGAATCTAAAACATTGGGTTTTAATTTGCTGGTATTACATTAGTGCTCTTTATAATTTAAAAATGAATGATTTCAAGGGTGCCTGGGTGGCTCAGTCAGTTAAGCGTCTGTCTTCGGCTCAGGTCATGATCCCAGGGTCCTGGGATTGGGACCTGCATTGGGCTCCTTGCTTCTTCCTCTCCTCCCCACTCATGCTATCTCTCGCTATCTCTGTCTATCTCTCAAATAAATAATAAAATCTTTTTAAAAATTAAAATGAATGATTTCATGGGATTAAATTATTTGCAGATCAATAATTATCAGACAAATATTATAATGATTCATAAGTAATGGAGAAAAGCACAGCAAAAAATATTGTGTAGGCATACATTAAATAGGCAACTCGTAGGCCTGAATAGAAATCCAGGGTAGGTAACAGTTTGTTCTTTTCACACTCAAATAAATCTCTGAAGGAAAGGAAATAGCACTTCACTTTAAGTCAAGGTGTCTTTTTCAGTATAATTGCAATTGATGTATTGCTAATGCACTATTTGACAATCTGCAATAAAAAAAAAAAACAGCCACCCAGTATTTCACTGAATCACAGTTCATGATTACTAGAGCTTTCTTTGTGTGCTTAGTATACTTTCTAAAAGCTTGCATTCATCGTCCAAAGGGAATGATGAAATAGCTGATTTTTCCTGTGATGTTGTCGTTAGATTATTGCCAAAACAAAATAAAATTCCAAATTGTTAATGAACTGAGTGAATTTTAATTTCTATGGGGACCTTGTAAAAATAAAACATTCCCCATTAAATATTGAATATTTAATAATGTAAACAAATGAAGCACTCTCTACCAAATCCTGCCGTATATATTTGTCACTATCAGTGAAAACAGAAATGAATAGGACCAGGCATAATGGGGTACCAGTTGTCCCTTCATCCATCACTAATGCTTCCAATCTGTTAAAGTCATATTTGCCTTTTTCTGGGCCCTGCTATGGTTAATATTTTCCATAGACTCATCCTGGAAGCATCAGCCAATAGTGAGCTTCTACTCACTACTCTTCTGTCCTACCTTAGTGACAGCACCTCAGTAACGGCGGGGGGGGGGGGGGGGGGGGGGGGGGGGGGAGACCCACTGTATTATCTTGCTGAAATAGCAAGACAAATAATTCAAATTTGTCAAATGCAAGTTGTATTCAATCAACCACTGCTCAGATTTTTGCTTTTTATTTATATGGCTTTTCTGTCCTCTAAATTTCAGCTGCAGTAGGACATCTCTGTCTGCATTATTTCCACTAAAAGCTCTTTTAAAGCCACCACTATAGGAATATTTTGGAATGCTAAATATTTGTTTCCAGGCTGACATTAGATTTGGCAGATTTTCTCTTCCTGACAGTTGTTTACCTGTCAGCTATATTTCTTTAAATTCTTTCCTGTCCATTTTCCCTGGAAACATAAAAAAAGGTTGAACATCTCCTAGTAAATCTGCCTGGTCCTTTGAATGCAGCATGATTGACAATAAAGGGAAGGAAATGGTCAATTTTCTCATGCGCTTTGCTGAATAATCAAGGATCATTGGTTGAAACTGCTTTTCATTTCAGAACCAAGGGACCATTGCGTTCTTTGGCTTTTCTACATCTCAGTGAGGTTGAAAAATTCCATGAAGATGAGCATTGGGCTACCTGCTCTGTTGTTTCCATCGAAGCTGGCAATAATTCTGGGGATTATTAATTAATTCTGGGGGGCCTCCGGCTGCCCGAGGGTGATGATTTTTTATGAGAACCAGGTTGATCTAGAAAAGTTGGAAGCTTGGAAGCCAATACTAGATGGACTTTGAGGCCAGATTCCCTGGGTTTAAATCTTCACTTTGCCACTTCTTAACTATAACATGTACAGCAAGTTATTGACCTCTTTACAAGATCTCATGGGTCATGGGCTCAAGCCCTGCATGGGGCTCCTCACTCAGTGGGGAGTCCACTTGGAGATTTTTCCCTCCCTCTGCTCCTCCCTTACTCCTATGCATGCCTATGTATGCTCTCTTGCTCTCTCTCTAAAGTAAATAAGTAAATCTTGGGCAGCCTGGGTGGCTCAGTGGTTTAGCGCTGCCTTTGGCCTAGAGCATGATCCTGGAGACCTGGGACCGAGTCCCGCATCGGGCTCCCTACATGGAGCCTGCTTCTCCCTCTGCCTGTGTCTCTGCCTCTCTCTCTCTCTCTCTCTCTCTCTCTCTCTTTGTCCCTCATGTATAAATAAAATCTTTTTAAAAATTTAAAAAAATAAATAAGTAAATCTTAAAGAAATAATGTATTGACCTCTTTACATCTCAGTTTCCTCACCTATTAAATGGGACTGATAAGAATATCTACCTGATAGGATTCTTTGAATATTACATGGGTTTGTGTTGATAAAGTGTCTAGTGCCAAGCACATACATAGTAAGTGCTATCAAAGTGTTAGTTGAGTCCTAAATCTTAAATGCAACTTTGTTGAATTCCCAGGATGAAAGTCACCAATGAGGGTAAATTTAAGAGTAGACTTTATAATTCCAAGGTCAGTTCTTTTTCTATCACCCAAAAGCTACCTCTCCACTTAATTTTTGGTGTCCACTTTTTACAAGTATCCTTAGGAGAGCTGACATATCTAACTTTCATAAGCCATTCACATCTTAGTATAAATTAGAGAATCACCTTGATTTTCTAAGCTACAAGAAGTTTGGAAACAACAACAACAAAAATCTCAGGGTGGAATTTTGGAGGCCATTTCTGTCAACGTGGGGCCCTAGAGGAACGAGAGTGTTGTTGCTGTATTTTTTTAAGTAATCTTTGTACCCAATGTCAGGCTTGAACTCAGGACCTCGAGATCAAGAGTTGTACACTCTACTGTCTGAACTGGCCAGGCACCCCTAGGAATGGAGGTGTTATTGATGGGCCAAGGAGAGAGTCATTTGAAGCTTGTGAGTCCAAGCGTAACACTGCCTCTGAGGCTTCTGGAGGCTTCAGGGAGATAGGACAGTAGGAAGTGGGAGGAGGAAGACAAGAGGAAAAGGAAAGTATTGTGTATCAAATATGTTTGCCCACTTGGCAATTTTTCTGTGCTTCAGCTCATAGCTGCTGGAATATTTGGTGGTGTGTCATGGTTTTAAATATTGAGTGACCAGTGCTATCGGTTGTGAGCAGAGCTTTACCAGCCAATGGGGCTTGTTTATCTTTCTCTCATGCTGTCCGTCCTACATCTCTCCACACTTCTTTTGTTCTAATTACTCTGGCCTCTGGGCCTGAGCTTTCTGCCACTTAAGAGACAACCTGACCCAGCCACACAGTTATGTATTACTCAGAAGTGGACTGAGTTCTCAGACACGCACACATAGATGCGAAGTACTCAAATGGGCCCAAGTGAAATTATCAGGCATGTTCTCTGCAATTTCCTCAGACATTACCAGATCCACTCTAGTCTAGAACCTGAAGCAATCCATTTCAGCTGTGCATTCCTCCCAAGACAAAGCATTTGTCTATAAAAGGCCTATGCTGCTGAATGGGGGGAGGGCAAGCTCATCGTGTGCAGGAACCAGTAAAGCCCTCTGAACATGGCAAAGCCCCACGCATCATGGTTCCACAGATGTTAGTTTTAGTAAAAATAGATTACGATGCATTTTCCTAGGGAATAGCAATGGAGGGTCACAGTTGTCTGTGTTTATTTGTAGGTATGTTAGTTGCTGAGCCCTCATGTCTCTCCAGCCAGTCCTTCCCCGAGCTATGCCCCCCTCCATTCCTGTGTGTTCAACCTCTGCCTGTGCCTCCCTGCCAGCCAGACTCCGTTCATGGTCCTACCCCTCTATTGTCCTCTTTTTGCTTTTTTCTATTTGAAGGGCTATTAGTCTAATAAAAGCTTTCAGAGAAGAAGGAAGTGAATATTGCTTTTGCAGAGACAAAAACCAATCTTCCCTGTGAGCAGCACAGCCGTATTGGAGGGGACACAGGAGACCCAGCTCTGTCCCTTAACTGGCAGAGAGACTGGGGGCGAGCTGCTTCCCTTAGGGGCTCAGGGTAAAACAAGGAAGTTCTCTATTTGTATCAACTCTGGAATACTATTAATAATGGAGAAATGAGGCGGGGGGTTGGAGGTATAGTTGTCCTGAAAATCATCTTTTAGAAAGCCTGAAAATAGGATAGCGCAATTTCTTTATTTTTTTAAAGATTTTATTTATTAACTCATGAGAGACACAGAGAGAGAGAGAGAGAGAGAGGCAGAGACACAGGCAGAGGGAGAAGCAGGCTCCATGCAGGGAGCCTAACATGGGACTGGATCCCGGGACTCCAGGATCACGCCCTGGGCTGAAGGCAGGCGCTAAACCGCTGAGCCACCCAGGGATCCCCCGTTAGCTAAGTTTCTTAAATTATAAAACTATGTGCTCATTGAAAGACAATGAAAGCAACACACACACATCCCAAAATGAGAAAAGTCAGAATTGCCTAAAATCTCCTCGATTGGAATGAGATTATTCTCAGGAGATCTTTCGGATAAATATTCTTTCTGAAGGCAACATGCCCAGAGAGGGCTTTAGCATCCCAAAGTCACAGGTAAAAGCTGGAATTACCTCAATATCAAACATCTTCTAGGCAATAAAAACAGAAACAAAGGTAAGATTTCTATGTCCTATTTGTCTCGGGTCTAATCAACCCTAGAAAAAACTCGGGAGCTGACGTTAGAAAATCAGTGTGCTAGTCCTGACTCAACATTTTACTGGCTATATTGCTCAGAGTCCAACTCATTGCTCCCCATTTGCTTCCTCTTTTCCCAACATGCATGCGCACATGCTCACGCACGTGCACACATGCACATTCGCATCCACAACCTTCCCTCTCAACCTTGCCCTGGCTGTGACCCTGGGAACTGACCTCTATGGATCTCATCCCCCTTGCTCCCTGGCTTCTTGTCGGGTTTGGCTAGTGGGAGACACCGGCAGGGGACAGGAGGGTGGGACGAGAGAAAGGTGTATTTATTTCCCTCCCTCCCTCCTACCAGGACGTGATCTGGGCAGCTACTGTGTTCCTACACCGACAGCCACAGCTCACATCAGGAGGCCTGTCTTCCAAGGCTGTAGCTCTTCCCTGGTTCTGGTAAAGCACCCTCCTCCCCTTGCCCTTGCGAGCCCAGAGAAGGTGAGTCCCTAGCAGTCCCCCCGCCCCCCACTGCCCTGTCAGCTCCCTCTCTCCTGCCCACATCGGTGTAAACAGCCTCTTTGCTCTACTCTTCTCGCTTCCCCTGTTGAGTGCACCATCTGTTTCCTGCCAGGACCTGCCTGATACAGAGTCTAGCCGGTAAACAGAACCCTCTGGAGTGTTCGACACAGAGCACTCTAATGCAGGGAGCTGGTTACTCAGGTAAAGGAATTGCTGAGGAGCCAAACAAGCCACTTGGCAACTCAGAGATTAGCAACAGCAGGGACACACAAAACAGAGGGGGGACAGGGAACGGGGTAGGGGCGGGCGTGACGCCAGCACCGAGGAACCGAAGTCAACCAGCCAACACTGGCACCAGAAGGGGTCTGTCAGCATGAGGAGAGACGCAGCCCTCCCCTTCCCCCCCCCAGGAGAAGCCACCTGAGGCAGGCCTAGCTTCTGCCCTCCATCCAGTTTCCCACCCATTCCTCCTCTTCCACTGGCTGCACCCAGCTGGGAGAGCCTCCTCAGAAGTTTGGCCTGCTGGGGTTCCCCCGCACCCCCCTCCCTGCACCATACAAAGCAGAACAGAGGACAAAGAGAATAAACCAAGAACAAATAGGACCAGAACCAGCGCGAGGCTGTGACACCTTGGACCCACTGCCAAGCCACTCCGAGCTTTGTGTTCTTAGGTGCAGAAGGAGATGCTTAATGCCTTCCCTGCATCACGGGGATGCTCTGAACCAAACCTCAATGATAGACGAACCCTCTCGGAGTGTTTGGTAAACTCTCAGGTGCTTTATAAAATAAGGTATCCATCCGAATGCCCTGCAGTTTATGGGCCTGCCAGCTTCTAATATTATCACTTTTGTTCTCAGGCGACTGCTTTTAGTGTAATACCTCAACCAAAGAAATGCCTTCACCGGATCGATCCTCTTAAACTGCCTGGGAGCCTGTTTGCAAGGAAAGGCAATTAAAGCACAGGCTTGGGAAACACAATCATTTGTTTGTGATGCCCGGTCTACTGGCTACCAAATCAGGGGGGTTGCAGGGGTGTGGGGAGGCTGGCTCCTGTCTTCAGCAGCTGGGCTGCATCCTTGTGCACATGTGCCAAGCTCAGTGTGGCACACGGAAAAAAAGTGTGCCCCCTTAGCAGTCCCCACACCAGGCAGTGTTTAGGGAGGGAGAGCAGAGAGCCAGATGGAAAACAGAACACATCTCTGCACAGGATTAGCTTTCATGTCCCCTGGGCTCTGGCGAAGCCAGAAGCCAAGCTGGGGAGTCAGCTGCCTGCACAGAATCGTTGCCCCCCTAGCAGGATGTGTTTGTTCGGCACCTGCTTTATGAGGACAGTGGAGATTGCCCTCAGTACCTGCCTAATCCTTCCTCCTTCAGCCATTCGCTTCCCCTTTGGTCTTCTCCCCAGGCGATTTCTTTCTTCCTCTCTCCTTTGTTTTAATATCCATCTTGGGGAGGGATCTGAGGCCAGCCTTTTGAATCACTGCAGCCACATCCTCTCAGCACTGGTTCTGGAATCTGGCTGCATTTGGAACCAGCTGGGGGGCTTTTGAAAACCCAATGCCCTGGCCATACCCTAGACCAATATCAGAATCCCTGGGGGCTGGGGCCTAGATATTGTTACTTTTAAATGTTTCCCGCGTGGTGCAAACGTGAAGCAAAGGTCGAGAGCCACTATTTTAAGAGAATTTAAATTCATCACATTGTGAAATTAAAGCCTCGCTCTTCCCGCAGAAGGAAAGTCAGCAGGAAAGCCTGTTGCAGGGCCAAGAATCTTCCTGAATCACAAGTGGGTTGCCTGAGAAGGAGCTTGTAAGGTGATGAATGGTCAGATCCTTCCCGGGCAGGAGGCAACCCCAGACCGCTATGCTTCTGGAACAGTTGCTCACCTCCAGCAATACCACTCATTCCAGTGCCAAAACTGTGTTCTCACAGCTGACCAAGTCTTGTAATGGGACAAGGAGAAGGGATCCAACTCTTTCTAGACCATAGAAGCGTTGAGCCACAGGGGTTCATTGGCCAGTTGACATTATCTAAAACAAACAAACAAATGAGAAGAGGGCAGGGCACCTGGCTGGCTCCATTGGAGGAGTTTGTGACTCTTGATCTCCAGGTTGTAAGTTCGAGCCCCACGTTGGGTATAGAGATTGCTTAAAAATAAAATCTTTAAAAAAATAAAATAAAATGAGAAGAGGGGGAACAAGAGCCTAAGAGGTTAAGTGACTTTTACGAGGTGCTACAGTGGACTTCTGGCAGAGCCGGATGAATGCCAGGTCTCCTTTCTTGCAATCCTACCATACATAGTTCCATTCCCCTCTCCCAGCCCCCCATGCTCACACTTCTGCTGAAATCTGAGCCCCTTTCGAGAAATTTCTGAAGGCTTTTAAAATGATGGGTTTTGTACTAGGAGCCAGATATATAACGCTAGACAGTGATAATGATTAGGAAATATTTATGTCTTTTGTGCATGAGGCCTTCACATGCCGATTTGTTTACTTGGCAAATAAAGCGGAGCTTGTGATGTCACTACACACAGATGAAAAGTTTAAACATTCATCTATGCAAACAAGGGAAAGAAAACATCTCTATTTGTGAGAAACAAGTAGGATTACATTAATTTGAATAAGGCTCCCTATTAAACGGCAGCGCGCTGCACTGGATCATTTTTCAGCACTTGGGGAAGAAAGAGAACTTTCACTAGGTTGAAAATGATTGTGGAAATGTTCTCACCAAAATTACATTCAAATATATACACACATATATATATTTTTTACTTTTTAAATTTTTTTACAAGTAATATGATAGACCATGAAGATGTCTTACAGCTTCCAAGCTAGAGGGAGGCTCCAGTGTGAGAAAAAGGCTAATTACTTTTCTTTGTGAGATCAGAAATGAGCAGATAAAGGCATAAAGGTCTTGGAAATTTAGGGGCTGTCCCTGAGTTTTGAAACTTGGCTTCTCCTCTGCACTGCACCCCTTTGCCCTGACAAGCCCCGTGGTTCCCATGGGCCCCGGGGCGGGGGACTTGGGCTCAGCAAGGGAGGGCCTGGGACACAAAGTGTAAGGACGTGATCTCAGGGCCAAGCCTGCACATGGGCAATTCTGAGCAGGGTGGTGGGTGGGGGGGAATGACGAATTTTGCTTTCAGAGAGTGAAACTGGTAGCCGAGGAGGGTAGCTTTAAAGGCCAGGAAATGACGCCTGTGGTACACAGACAGTTTCACGAAGGAAGCCGTTGGCTCCCCAGAAAGGTGCAGAAGTAAAATAATAACCAAGAGTGCATAGAAGGTTGCTATGGCCGGCTAGAGGGTGGGGTTTCTCAAACTGGAGCAGGTGTCTGAGTCCCCTGGAGGGCTTATTGCTGGGCCCCCGCTTCCCGCTTCCTGGGGTTCTGATGCATCAAGTCTGGATGGAATCCAAGAATTTGCATTGCTAACAAGCTGTCAGGTGATACTGCTGGTCCACGGAGCACACTTTGAACGGCTTTTCTAGAGCAATGTCTCTTAAACTAGGGTTCCTGTCTGAGAATCTAAGAGTGTCTTGAAATGTACCTAGGATTTGTTTTAATTGACTGTGGTAAGGTGACAGGCACGAAGGTAACTGTCTTTAAAAGAAGGATTGACCACTCCTGTTTCCCAGGGTGAGGGGACATGTGACACCATGCAGAGCCACACAGGAAGTGCCAGAGTTAATCAGGAGGCAGAAGGGTGCAGGGGAGACGGGTGGGTGAAAGCCTTTATTGTGATTTTCATGGGAAGGAATGGACAAGCAAGGTTAACATTAGGATTGGCTAGTTTGAATCATTTTAGCAGGCTCTGGCTATGGGGCAGTCCCCAATTGTATGGTATGTAGCTCTGGGGGTGATTTAGGGCAGGGAAGGGACATTGGTTCGGTGTGTAAATTTGATAACGGAGGTGTTTGGTGGTAGGGCCAAGGGATTGGTTGATTTGCACATGAAAGGTGTGCTTGCAGGCAAGTTGTTTACTATCTCAAGGAATTAGTCCTGGGAGTGACTTTCTTTCCAGGATTAACAAAACCTCAAGATGTCAAAACACCATAAAATGCTGAAAAATTAAAAAAAAAAAAAACCACGATTACTACAAAGAAGACTTTTCTGTTCTGTCTTTATTGTAATAGTAACCTTCATTTTGTTGATATTGGTTGTAAAAGCAAATCCTTCCCTGGTGATAATCCCCAATTTAAGGATAGTTTCCTAAAACCAGAGTTTAGTTTATAAAGTCATTGTCTGGACAACTAAGGACAAAGGACACATGATTATCCAAAACATTTTCTTCTGAGTCCAAGAGAACTTTCTCTGTAACCATTGGAAGAGTTCCGAACTTAATTCAACTTTGAGAGACACACTGTATTGGTGCTCACATTAATCTGCCCCAACACCCTTCTTCAGTTGATGATCCTTTTCACGGTAATAAGCATTGCCAAAAAAAAAAAAAAAGCATTGCCTTTTTTTCCTGTTGCTTTTAAAAAGTTAACCTCTTACAAATAATATATAGTTGACTCGTGAACAATGTTGTTCATATGAGGGTTAGGGGTGCCAACCCCCCTGTGCAGTCAAATATCCATGCATAACTTTTGACTCCCCCAAACGACTCCCCCAAACTACTAAGAGCCTACTGTTGACAGGAAGCCTTGCCAGTAACAAAAACAGTCGCTTAACACATATTTTGTATGTTATATGTATCGTATACTGTATTCACACAATAAATTAAGATAAAGTAAGGAAACTTATTAAGAAAATCCTAAGGGGGGCACCTGGCTGGCTCAGTTGGTAGAGTCTGTGATTCTTGATCTTGGGGTTGAGTTCAAGCCCCAAGATGAGGGTAGAGATTACTTAAAAAATAAAATCTTAAAAAGAAAGAAAATCATAAAGAAAATACACTTACAGTATTGTACACACATATATATATGTAAAAACCCATACATCAGTGAACCCACATAGTTCAAAGCCTTTTGGCTCAAACTCCCTTTGCTCAACTCTATATGGAATCAGCAATATAAAAAAAATCATTCTTTTCTCTTTTTATCCACTCACAAAACTTCCTATAAACCCATAAGACTCTGTGAGTGCACGTGCATGCTTACACATAGGGTTTCACTAAAATACTTTGAAATATTATTTTCAGGAATGCTTATGTAGGTCGCTCAACTGATTCAAGACTTAAGTAATTTTATCTGTGGAGGGGGCCAGTGGGGTTGTCTTCCGCTGTGTCTCTGTAGCAAGACACATAGCGGGAGAAAAGTCTACTTTTCTCAGAGGAGTATCCTGTCCAGTCCGAGGCTAAAAGCAGCATCATTTTCATCAGTCTGATGCACATTGTCACTGTTCAATGAGCAGGTGGCTATTTATAAAGTGGCATCTGCAACAGCTGCTCAGCGTTTGAAGAGTTTTCTGAAAAATCACAGTTCCTTCCAAACTTTATTGGGGTCATTAAAGCCGAGGTTTCAGTGATACTTGAAATCTTTTCTGGGGTGGAAAGTATATAGAATTCCCCAACAGAACATAATAAAGTGTGGAAATTACTTCTGGCTGGCGTAGAGTTTCCATGAGGGGCTGAAAAAGCCATAAGTGTGTGTTTAGCTGCCTATAAGGGAAGCCATGCGCGCCCCAGCAAAATAGAGCGGCACCCGATGAGACATTTCATGGCCCACAAACCGTCCATTACTAATTTGGATAACTGGGGCACAGACTTTATTTTTCCTTCTTTTATTTATTTTTGTTGTGCCGAGAGTCTATGGCCTACTGAGGTACATCCACCAGTCTCCCTTGCCCCGAGCAGTTTTTTTCCAGATTTTCGCATGTTTCTGCCCTCCCGACCCTTTATTTCCCTCACCCCTTGCCCATGTTTCTGGCATTTCTTTGTTCTCCTATCATCAATCAGTAAATAGATAAATATTGGATTATCTTGGCTACATGTTTACTCATAGTAATAACTTATACAAATAGGAAAAGAAGAAACAGGACATCCAGTCTCTGACCTAAAGGAATATGTCAATTATTCTTCTATTACTAGGTATAGACTCACTTTTTAAAATACTCATGAAGTATGTCTTTCAGAAGATTGTGAGTATTTGTAAAAGCATCACCCCCTGGCTTGCCTGGGGCAATCCTGCAAGGTAGAAAAGCTGCAAGGGTTGCCTCTGGTGACAGAAAGTGAAGGATGTGGTGGTGGGGGGCGGTCACAGGAGCCATAGCGTTGCATTTCCAGAAGGAGGTTTGGGGGTTGTGAGCAGAAGTACTTAAGTCATTCAGAAATGAAGGAAATATTTTCCTTTGCTCACAGCTGAAAGTGGAATAGAAAACCAGAAAGAATTTGCAGAGATGGAATCAGATAATCTATTAGTCGTACAAGGGGTGAAAGAGAAGAAAGGAGCAAGTATATTGCAACAGTACTAGGTATTTACTAGGTGCTTTACACGCATACCTCATTTAATCCTTTTAACAATCCTCTGGACTCACTATTGCTATTGCCATTTCCTATTTGAAGAAATAGTCCAAGGTCAGATAGTCAGAAAATGAGGGTGGTCAGGATTTGCATCAAGGTATTTCTGAGTGTGGAGACTGTGCACTTTTCATCACGTCTTCCCGATGACCCAGTTTGAGATTGATGGGAATGTGCTGTAGGTATTTCTGTCTGCCTTTCCAGCCCCAGACTGTGCATTTACATCAACTTGAATATGATCTTTCAGAAAAGTTTTGCGTGCACATGAATGTTTTGTCATTATTATTATTATGCTTCTGAAGGAAAATATCTATCGAATTTCAAATCACGCATGACTCTTCTTGACATACATTGTCACCATGATTTCTTTTATGAAAATATTGAATGCGAGCTCCGGAAATAAGATTTTTCTACACATGCACTGTAGAATAATGCCTACGCCAAAAAAAGAAAAATGGTGACCTTATTAACCCAGTTTCTTCCACATGAAATTCCCACAAACTGTCAGCATCCCACAGGATTCCACCCACACAGCAAATCCTAGGGTGATACTTTGAACAAAGACATTTGTCTCATCGCATTATTATATTATATTTTATAATATAATAATTATATTAATTATTAATATAATTAATATCCTGAATTAACCACCTTTAGGATAGAGAGCTTTCTTTTCCAGCTCTGTAATTAAATGTAAAGCTATAGGTCTTCTAGTGCATATGAGGAGAAACTGAAATTTAGGGTGGGGGCATCCCCCGTGGCGCAGCAGTTTAGCGCCGCCTGCAGCCTGAGGTGTGATCCTGGAGACCTGGGATCGAGTCCCACATCGGGCTTCCTGCATGGAGCCTGCTTCTTCCTCTGCCTGTGTCTCTGCCTCTCTCGCTCTCTGAATAAATAAATAAATAAATAAATCTTAAAAAAAAATCAAATGAAATTTAGGGTGGCAGGACCACACACCGGTAATGCATGCGTTTCACTTAATGGCAAAGCCATCTTTGTAAATCAGATGTCATAATTTACCAAAAATGGCACACACATGCTGCCACCTACCTAAGCTATGCCTCTGGCAGATACCTTAGAAGGATATCAACACTTTTCTCCCAGCCCAGAAGCAATCTTAGCCCTTCCTGCTGGACACCTATCCATTGGAGTGGTCCCTTAAGATGAAATCTATTTGCCATCCCTGATCTAAGAAATTCTTTCTGGAAGAGAAAAAAAATCCACAGACACACATGAATATGATTCAAATGTATGCTGCTACTGTCTTTTAGAACCGTGCCAAGTCCCATCTCGTTAATGAAACCTCCTTTAGGACATCGACCACTCCTAACCTCCTGTGGTGTATATATACTGCTTGAAACTTCAATTGGCACTTACCATAGACTCCTTGAGTTTTTGTTTCTTAGATCTATTGGCTTAATTTGTAAAACCTTCACCAGTGGGGACCATATCTCATCATACCTCTCTATTACACTGTCACAAAATGTTGTACTTTACTTCTGGAAAGTGCTCAGAGGTGTGAGCGATGATGTGAGGATAACACATAGTGGTGAGCATTTGGAAGTAGGATGAATGGAAAGGCTAAAATGGTACCAATGGCCCAGCATCGACCCAGTCTGCCATTACCGGAGAGCAGCTCAGCGTCTGCTCCTACTGCTCATGGGCCAGCAGCATTGCTTTGCACAGGAAAGGAAAGATGTTTTTATAGGTGTGCAGTTTTAAAGATTTTTTTTATTATTTATTTATTCATCAGAGAGAGAGAGAGAGAGAGGCAGAGACACAGGCAGAGGGAGAAACAGGCTCCATGCCGGGAGCCCGACGTGGGACTCCATCCCAGGTCTCCAGGATCAGGCCCTGGGCTGAAGGCAGCGCTAAACCGCTGAGCCACCAGGGCTGCCCAGGTGTGCAGTTTTAATTCTCAGCAAAATTCTTATCTAGTGGAAGAGAGAGGGAGACAAGGCCCAGGACCTCTCTAGGGTTGCCTTGGGTTCGAGACTAAGGAGTTCACCCATGCATGACAACACCTCTCCAAGATAGCCAGGCTTATTGGGGATCCTTCCCGGAGCTCTGAGGTGGAAAGAGATTTATGAGGCTGCTCCTTTTCAGTGACTTGCTCCAAGTTTGCCTCTGCTCTATCAGGTGCAGCCAGAAACTTGAATTAGAGACACTCTGGCCAGGGTGAGGTAGCCTTTCCTCTCCATCTCTCCATGAAGCCTCCTAATGATCCTCTACCATTGTGGCTCTCTGCCCTGACTTAGGCACCTCTCACAGTAATACAGAAAGTTTTCCTTTGGGTACTACCTCAGGTCTTAGCCTGTGCTAAACAGTTTTAGGTAAGGGCTCATTCTGCCAGGATCTTGGGCAATAAAAAGAGGCATATTTATCATATATACACCATATATATATCACATATTATATAAATGTATCTGTGCACATCTATTCACATAACATTTTGTTGCATAATATTTACACATAGCAATCCTTACTCATCCTCACAGCAGATATAGGGTCATTTCAAAGTTCTGTGAGGGAGGGACACCTGAGTGGCTCAGCAGTTGGGCATCTGCCTTAGGCTCAGGGCATGACCCTGGGATCGGGGATCGAGTCCCACATCCAACTCCTTGCGGGAAGCCTGCTTCTCCCTCTGTCTGTGTCTCTGCCTCTCTCTCTGTCTCTGTCTCTGTCTCTTATGAATAATTAAATAAAATATTTTTTTAAAAAATTTCTGTGAGGGAGAAGAAGGAACTCTGATGGGTAAGTACCAACAAGTGGTTCTAGAAATCCTTGTCCACCTTATGCAGCATGTTTATTTTTTATTGGAACAAATTTTTATTTTATTTTATTTTTAAATATTTTATTTATTTATTCATGAGAGACACAGAGAGAGAGAGAGAGAGGCAGAGACACAGGCAAAGGGAGAAGCAGGTCCATGCAGGGAGCCCGACATGGGACTCAATCCAGGGACTCCAGGATCACACCCTGGGCCGAATGCAGGCACCAAACCCCTGAGCCACTCAGGGATCCCCAGAACAAAATTTTAAGGATGGGCAAAGTACAGAGAATAATATAACAAGTAATCAAGTACACAGAACACATAATTTCATTCTTGTCATTTGCTTCAGATTTTTTGTAAATACAAGAACAAAATTACAGAGAGAGCTGAAGATTTGTGTTGTTTCTCCAGTATCATTTACCTTTCTCCTTTCCCTATTCTGACTTTTGTATCTTAGTATCTTTCTAGGCTGTGTTCTTATACCTTCAACACATATGTATATATATTCATTATATGTTTCATGCATATTCGTACCTGTGTTTACATCATGGGATCATACCATTCATGTAACTGTATAATATGCTCCTTTATTTCAACATATCTCAGTATATTTTGGGAATAGAGTTTGTTCCTTTATAACAATCACATACTTCATCATATGAATATATCCCACTTTGATAAACATTAAATTGTCACTAGTTTTTGCCATTATAGTAATCCTATAAAACACAGCACATGTCTCCTTAAACACAAGTGGAGGTTTCTCTGAGATACATGACCTTAAAGTGAAATTGCCAGATATATATTTTTTCAGCTTCACTAGTAGTGCCAAATTGCACTTACTCCAATCTATCCTTTCATTAGCAGTGTTTGAGTGTTCCTGGTTTGCCAGAGATCCACCAAAACTTGATATTTACTGACTTTATTTTTATTCATCTGATGGTGTGAAATAGAATCTAATTTTTGTTTTTATTTGCATTTTCCTGATTACTTGAGAGGTTGAACCTTTGGCCAAATGTGTGTACTCTTCTATGAACTGCCTGTTTCATCATTTACCCACTTTTTTCTGATTTTTCTGTTTATAAGTGACATATTGACAATCTTTATGTGTTCTGGATACCAATCATTTGATAGTTACACATATTGCAAATATGTTCTCCAAAGAAGTTTTTCAACTTTTAATGGTATTTGTGATGTGATTTTATACAGAAGTTTTCGAATGTAGTGTGATTTATCAATATTTCCCTTTGTGATTTTTTTATAACCTATACTGAGGGCATGAAGATATTCTCCTATGTTTTTTCCTAGTAGTTTTAAAGTTTTGATCTCCATATTTGGGTACATTCATTTGAAATTTACTTTTTGCCAATGGTATGAGTAAAAAATCTATTTTACACATATGGATAATCAAATGTTTTGATACTTCCCATTGAATAGTTTAGAAATTCCCCGAAGATTTGTAAGACAATACTAATTCTCATATATCTGGTCTGTTTGAGGGCTCTCTAGTCTATTCCAATGATCTATTTATCTATTCTCACACTAACACTGTTTTGTTTTAATCACCATAGCTCTATAAGATTCATTATATCTGCCATAACATATGTTCTCTCCTTGTATTTTTTCAGAAATGTCTTGAATTTTCATTAGAGCTTTACTGTTTTTTAAAGGATTTTATTTGTTTATTTATTTTAGAGATAGAGAAAGAAAGGGAGCATGCATGGGGTGCATGAATGAGGATGTGGGGCAGAGGGTGAGGGAGAGGGACAAGCAGACTCTGTACTGAGCACAGAGCCCAACCTGAGGCTTAATCCCAGGACCCCAACTGAACCACCCAGGCACCTCATAGAGCTTTACTCTTTTATATGAAATTTAGAATCTGCTTGTTAAGTTACATAAAGTCCAAAGTTTAGCCATGAAGTACAATGGTTGGTATAAATTTTTGATAGATTTCCATATCCCTTTGTCAGAGTAAGGCTGTTTCCTTATTTATCTAGTTGTCTTGGAGATTACCTTCTTAAAATTAAGATTGCCTTCTTAAAAGGCATAAGTTTTAAACTTAATTGAATCATCTGCACCTATCTGATTGATTATATATTTTATTGCTCTGTACTGCATTCTGGAAGAAGTATCTTTCTATTTACTATGATTTCTTCTCCTAAATTTGGTTTCCTATTAGCCCACTACTTGAGGATTTTATTTTAATTGCTATATGTCTAATTTCTATCATTTCTTTTTGGTTTCTGTTTTTCATAATGTCTTTTATTAATTCTATTATTACCTCCATTCTTTAAGTTTATTTATTTACTTAAGTGATCTCTACACCCAACATGGGACTCAAACTCATGACCCCAAGATCAAGAATCGCATGCTTTTCTGACTGAGCCAGCCAGGCACTCCATACCTCCAGTCTTTAAACTATTTTAAGTGTACATACATTTTTTTTCTTTCAGATACTTGATTGTATCTAGTTCCTTAGAGATGAACTCTCTATTTCCTATATTTACTGATTATTTCAGAGTAATGAGTTTCCAGATCTGCTTTGTTTTTAAAAAGATTTTATTTATTAATTTATTTGAGAGACAGAGAGAGAGCACAGGAGCAGGAGGGAGGGGCAGAGGGAGAGGGAGAAGCAGACTCTCCGCTGAGCAGGGAGCATGATGCGGGGCTCAATCTCAGGACCCTGGGTTCATGACCTGAGCCAAAGGCAGGTGCTTAATCATATGAGCTACCCAGGCACCCCTCCAGATCTGCTTTGTAATTTTTTTTGAAAATGAGATCATCTTCAATGAGACTTCTACAGGAACCCTATGTATTTCACTACTCTTATGTCAGTTCTTACAATAATTCTTCATTTGGAGTGTCTACAGGTTATGATTAGCACCAATTGGAGCTCTACATTTTTGCAAGGTGACAGTTCATGATTTCAATTCCTCATGGGAGACTCTTACAGTTTTAAGTTCTCTTTTTTGTTTCTGACACCTTGAGTTATCCTTTTCTTATTTCTGAGTTTGACTACATATTTATATTTTTTTGATATTTTATCTGGTGTTTCTATGGGTTCATTGTGGCTAAAAATATGCTTCCCATAGCTTTTTGGTCCATCTCCTTAACTGGAAGTCTTTTCCTTTCCTCATAACTATGTGACTTTAGATATGCTTCTTGTGGTCCCTAAAAATCCACATTAATAATGAAGGAAAGAAATAACAACACCTAAAAGAGATGGAGTCATTCCAAGTAAGAAGCTGGAGGTTTTCAGCTTTGAGTATATACTGTGTTGTATATAATAGAGTGTCTTGGCCCATTCTTCTCAATTAAGGACTAATTCCTTGCCCATTTCACACTGTCCTCAAGCCATACTTTTGGTTTCCCCTATTCCATACTCTTTTCGTTGTGCAGATTTGACATAGATTGTTGTCTTACTGTTTTCCATGTTGTTCTGAAATTTCTTTAACAGCTTTATTGAGGTATAATCTCCATACATACAATCCACCTAACATGTTTTACACTAAATTTATTCAGTGTTGCAAACATCATTATATTCCAATCTTAGAACAATTCCATCATCCCCAAAAGTTCTCTAGTGCACATTTTCAGTCCATCATCACATAGGAAACACTCCTCTGCCTTCTGTTGCTATAGTTGTAACTCTTCCAGAAATTGCATATCAATACAATCATAATATATGTACTCTTTTGTGTCTGGCTTCTATTATTTAGCAAATGTTTTTGAGGTTCATCCACATCCTTGCATTTATCAATAGTTCTTTTTTTTTAAGATTTTATTTATTTATTCATGAAAGACACAGAGACAGAGGCAGAGGGAGAAGCAGGCTCCCTGCAAGAAGCCCGATGTGGGACTCAATCCTGGATCCTGGGATCACACCCTGAGCCAAAGGCAGATGCTCAACCGCTAAACCACCTAAGTGTCCCAACAGTTCTTTTGGTTTATTCCCTTTTATTGCTGAGTACTATACCACTGTGTGGATAGACCACATTTTGTTTATCCATTCACCAGTTGATGGATATTTGAGTTGCTTCCAGTTTTGAGCTATTGTGAATAATGCACTATGAACATTCACACATACATGTCTTCATGTGCACATGCATTTTCATTTCTTGTGAGTAGATAATGGAATTACAGAGTTGTATGTAAATTGTATGTATAACTTTTTAAGAAGGTGTCAAACTGTTTTTTCCAAAGTGGTTGTATCATTTTGTTCTCATCAATAATGTCTGAGGGTATGAGTTTCTCCACACCCTCTCAATACTTTGTGTTGTCAATCTTTTTTAAAAAGATTTATTTATTTTAGTGGGAGAGGAACAGAGGGAGAGAGAGTTTTAAGCTGACTGCACTGAGTGTGGAGCCCAACGCAGGGCTCAGTCTCACAACCCTGAGATCAGGACCTGAGCCAAAACCAAGAGTTAGATACTTAATCAACTGCACCATCCATGCACCCCTTAGTCTTTTTTATCCTAGCCATTCTAATGGGTATGAAGTGATATCTTACTGTGATTTTAATTTACTGTGTGTGTATTGCCCAAATAACTAATAATGTTGACCAAGTTTTCATGTGCTTATTAGATATCTGTATATAATCTTTAGTAAAGTATCTTTTCAAATCTTTCCCCAATTTTTACTGGGTTGTTTGTCTCTTATTATTGAAATTTAAAATTTCTCAATCTCAAAATTGATTAAAGACCAAAGTGTGAGACTTGAAACAATAAAACTTCTAAAAGAAAACATAGGCAGTAATCTTTGGCAATCACCCTTAGTAACATATTTATGGGTATGTCTCCTCAGGCAAGGAAGACAAAAGCAAAAATAAATAATTGGGACTGAATCAGCAAAACAAAACAAAACAAAAAATAACTGTGCACCGCAAAAGGAACTAGCAACAAAACAAAAAGGCAACCCCCTGAATGGGAGAAGATACTTGCAAATGATATATCCAAAAAAGGGGCTAATATCCAAAATACAAAAAGAACTTCTACAACTCAGCACCAAACAATCTGACTGAAAAGTGGGCAGAGGACCCGAACAGACATTTTTTCCAAAGAAAACATACAAATGGCCAACAGACACATGAAAAGATGCTCAACATCACTAATCATCAGGATAATGCAAAACAGAGCCATTACGAGGTATCACCTCAAACCAGTCAGAATGGCTAGTATCAAAAAGACAAGACATAACAAGTGTTGGTGAGAATGTGAAGGAAAAAAAACGCTTGTGTGCTGTTGGTAGAAATGTAAATTGGCTCAACCACTGTGGAAAACAGTATAGAGATTCCTTTATTTTTTAAAAAAAATATTTTTTTAAATTTATTCATGAGAGACACAGAGAGAGAAAGAGGCAGAGACAGATATAGGGAGAAGCAGGCTCCATGCAGGGAGCCCGATGTGGGACTCAATTCCCAATCCCAGGATCAGGCCCTGAGCCAAATGCAGACGCTCAACTGCTGAGCCACCCAGGCATCCCTAGAGACTTCTTTAAAAATTAAAAATAGAACTACATGTGACCCAGTAATTCCACTACTGGGTGATTACATAAAGAAAATGAAAACACTAATTTGGAAAGATGTATGTAATCCTATGTTTATTGTAACATTATTTATAATAGTAAAAAAAAATATAATAGTCAAAATATGGAAGCAACCTAGTGTCCACTGACAGATGGATAATGAAGGTGTGATATGTGTATATACATATATATATAATGAAATATTACTCAGCCATAAAAAAACAATGAAATCTTGCCATTTATTTCTTTTAATTTTTGTGATTTTTTTGTGTATTTTTTTTATTGGAGTTAGATTTGCCAACATATAGCATAATCTCGTCAATTGCCCTCCTCAGTGCCTGTCACCCAGTCACGCTATCAAATCTTGCCATTTGTAACAACATGAATGCTAAGGGTATTATGCTAAGTGAAATGTCAGACAGGAAAAGACAAATACCATATAATTTCACTAATATGTGAAATCTAAAAACCAAAAAAAAATAGATTTTTTAAAGATTTTATTCATATATTTATGAAAGACACACAGAGAGAGAGGCAGAGACACAGGCAGAGGGAGAAGCCGGCTCCCGACGGGAAGCCTGATGAAGGACTCGATCCCAGGACCCTGGGATCACGCCCTGAGCTGAAGGCAGACACTGAACCACTGAGCCACCCAGGCATCCCAACAAACAGACTTTTTTTTTTTTTTTGCAGACTTTTATACTTAGGGAATAAACTGGTGATTGCCAGAAGGGAGATGAGTAGAGGGATGCACAAAATAGGTGAAGAGGATTAAGAAGTACAAACTTATAGTTATGAAATAAATGTCACAGAGATGAAAAGTATAGCATAGGGAATGTAGTCAATAATGTAATAATGGATAGTGACAGATGGCAACTACGTTTATCTTAGTGAGCATGGAGTAATAATGTGTGAACTGTCAAATCACTCTGTTGTACACCTGAAACTAATATAACATTGTATATCAACCATACTTCAGTAAAAAAAGAATTATTAATATATTCTAGATACAAGTTATTTGTTGGACATATGATCTAACAATTTTCTCTTCAAATTTGTGGCTTTATTTTTATTTGAAGAGAAAAATTTCTTAATTTTGATGACATCCAATTTATCATTTTTAAACATTTCATGGAGCATGATTTTGATGTCATAGGTAAGAAATCTTTGCCTGAGTCAGGGTCACTAAGATTTTCTCCTAGAACTTTTATAGTTTTAGCTTTGACATTTAAATCTATGATCTATTTTGTGTTAATTCTTGTATATTGTGTTAGACAAGGGCTTACTTTTTTTTTTATTGGCATACGGGTTTCCAATTGCTCTAGTAATATCTGTTGAAAGGATTTTTTCCCCATTGTTTTACTTTGGTATCTTAGTTGAAAATCAATTGATTATAGATGTTTGAGTCTATTTTTGAACTTTCTATTCTTTTTTATTCATTTATATGTCTATCCTTATGCTAATACTATATAGTAAGTTTTGAAAGTAGATGGTTAAAGTCTTTTTTTTTTTAAAGATTCTATTTATTTATTCATGAGAGACACAAAGAGAGACAGCCAGAGACACAGGCAGAGGGAGAAGCAGGCTCCCTGCAGGGAACCCTATGTGGGACTCCATCCCAGGTCCCCAGCATCACACCCCGGCCCAAAGGCAGACGCTCAACCGCTGAGTCACCCAGGCATCCCAGATGGTTAAAATCTTTCAACCTGATTCTTCCATTTCAAAATTGTTTTGGCTATTCTAGATCATTTGCATCTCCAAATATATTTCATGATGAGTTTGTCAATTTTTACCAAAATAAAAAACCTGCTGGAATTTTGATATTAATTTTATTGAATCAGTAGATCAATTTGTTGACACTTGTCTTAACAACACTGAGTTTTGGGGTGCCTGGCTGGCTCAATCAGTTAAGCATTTGCCTTTGCCCAGGTCATGATCCCAGGGTCTTGAGATTGAGTCCCAGGTTGGGATCCTTGCTCAGTGGGGAATCTGCTTCTCCCTCTCCTCCCTGCTCCTGCTCTCTCTCGCTATCTCTGTCCTCGTGCTCTCTGTCTCTCTCTTTCTCAAATAAATAAATAAATAAAATCTTTTAAAAAAACATAGTCTTCCAGTCAATACAGATGATACATCTTTACATTTATTTAGGCCTTTAATTTTTTTCCTTTATTAAGACAGTATTGATATATGAGTTATTTACCTTTAAGGTATACATACAATGTGAGAATTTGATACATGTATATACTGCAATATGATACCACAATAAGGTTAGTTAATTCGTCTATCTGTTCACATCATTACTTTTTTGGTAATATGTGTCTGGTGATAACAAGATCTACTCTTTTAACAACCTTCAAGTATATAATACAGTATTGTTAATTATAGTCATTATAAGTTCCTAGAATTTATTTATCTTATAGCCTAGAGTTTGGATCCTTTGACCTACTTTCTCCCTACCCTAGCAAACACCTTTCTACTCTCTATTTCTATGAGTTCAGCTTTTTTAGATTCTCCATATTAGTGAAAACATACAGTATTTGTCTTTCTCCATTTCATTTTATTTAGCTTAATGCCCTCAAAGTCCTTCCATATTGTTGCAAAAGGCAAGTTTCCTTCTTTTTATAGCTGAATAATATTCCATTGTGTATATGCTACATCTTCTGTATCTATTTGTTCAACAGTGGATGCCTAGGTTGTTTCCATGTCTTGGCTATTATTAGTAATGCTGCAATGAATGTGGAAGTTTAGACAACTCTTTGAAATAGTGACTTCATTTTCTTCAGATCTATACCCAGAAGTAGAATTGCTGGATCTGTGGTACTTCTATTTTTAATTTTTGAGAAATCTCCATACTGATTTTTATAATGGCTGTAAAATTTTACATTCTCACCAACAATACACAAGGGTTCCCTTTTCTCTGCAGTCTCACCGACACTTGTCTCTTGTCTTTTTGATAATGTCCATTCTGGCAGGTTTGAAGTGACATCGAATTGTGGTTTTGATTTACATTTCCTTGATGATTAGTGATGTCAAGCACCTTTTCATGTACCTGTTTAGGGCTTTTTAAAACTAATATCAGCAACGTTGTATAGTTTTCAGCATATGAGTTTTGTACTTTGCTCTAGATTAAATGTTTGTGTCTGCCTCAAGATTCATATGTTGAAGTCCTAACCCCAAGGTGCCTTTGGGTGTTAATTAGGTCTTGAGAGTGGAGCCCTGGTGAATGGGATTAGTGCTCTTATAAAAGAGGCAGAGAGATCTCTTGCCACTTCTGCCATGTGGGGACACAGCCAAAATATGGCTAACTATAAACCAGGAAGTATGCTCTGACCAGACACCAAATCTGCCAGTGTCTTTTTTTTTTTTTAAGATTTTATTTATTCATGAGAGGCACACAAACACACACACACACACACACAGAGAGAGAGAGAGAGAGAGAGAGAGAGAGGCAGAGGCACAGGCAGAGGGAGAAACAGGCTCCATGCAGGGAGCCCGATGTGGGGACTCGATTCCGGGACTTGATCGCCGGACTCCAGGATCACGCCCTGAGCTGAAGCCAGATGCTAAACCACTGAGTCACCCAGGGATTCCCATCTGCCAGTGTCTTGATCTTGAACTTCCCAGCCTCCAGAAGTATGAAAAATTAATTTCTGTTGTTTATAAGACACCCACTCTCTGGTAATTTGTTACATCAGCCCAAATGATCTAAGACATATTTCTTCTGTTAAAATTATTCCTAAATATTTATTTTAATGTTATTGTGAATGAAACTCTCTTTTTAATTTTATTTTTAAATTATCCTTGGATAGAATATGGAAATGCAATTGATTTCATGCTGTATCCTATGACCTTTAGAATGTTGTATATTAATTCTAGTAATTTTATGTAGATTCATTGGGATTTTCTACATACATGATTATTTCATCTGTGAATAAAATTAGTTTTCCTTCCTCTTTTCTTATCTACATGCTTTTAATATCTTTCCCTCATGCATTGGTTAGAACCTCCTGTATTATGTAGAATAGAAGTAGGGACATATTCATAGTTGACTTTTCTCTAATCCTTATGAGAAAGCATTAAATCTTTCACCATTTGGTAGGATCTTAGTGGTAGGTTTCACATAGGTGCCCTTTATGAAAATGAGGACATTTCCTTTTATTCTTTGTTTATTGAGCAATTTTATCATGAGCATTAGATCTGTCAAATATTTTTTTCTACATTTATTGAGATGATCATTTTTTTTTTTTTTTTTTTTTTTTTTTATTTATGATAGTCACAGAGAGAGAGAGAGGCGCAGAGACACAGGCGGAGGGAGAAGCAGGCTCCATGCACCGGGAGCCTGATGTGGGATTCGATCCTGGGTCTCCAGGATCGCGCCCTGGGCCAAAGGCAGGCGCCAAACCGCTGCGCCACCCAGGGATCCCCAGATGATCATTTTTTTGTTCCTTTATTATGGTATTTTAAACAGCAACATACAAAAGAAAGAAACTAGACCTCTTTTTACATCATACTTAAAAATAAATTCAAAATGGATTAAAGACCTAAATGTGAGACCTGAAACCATAAAAATCCTAGAAGAGAACACAGGCAGTAACTTCTCTGACATCAGCCATAGCAACTTCTTTCTACATGTGTCTCCTGAGGCAAGGGAAACAAAAGCAAAAATGAAGTATTGGGACTTTGTCAAAATAAAAATCTTCTTCACAGTGAAAGAAACAATCAACAAAACTAAAAGGCAACCTATAGAATGGGAGAAGATATTTGCAAATGACACATCTGATAAAGGGTCAGTATTCAAAATCTATAAAGAACTTATCAAACTCAACACCCAAAAACAAATACTTCAGTAAAGAAATGGGAAGAAGACATGAATAAAAAACTCCAAAGAAGACACAGATAGCCAATAGACACATGAAAAGATGCTCAACATCACTGATCATCAGGGAAATGCAAATCAAAACTCCAGTGAAATCACCTCATACCTGTCATAATTGCTAAAATCAACAACACAAGAAACAGTAAGTGCTGGCAAGGATATGTAGAAAGGGGAACACTCTTGCACTGTTGGTGGAAATGCAAACTGGTGCAACCACTCTGGAAAACAATGTGGAAGTTTCTCAAAAAATTCAAAATAAAACTACCCTATGATCCAGCAATGGCAATACTATGTATTTACCCAAAGAATACAAAAATACTAATTCAAAAGGACACATGTCAGTATCATGGATGAACATGAATGCCAGAATTCTCACCAAAATACTAGCCAGTAGGATCCACAGGACATTAAAAGGATTATTCACCATCACCAATTGGGATTTATTCCTGGGCTGCAAGGGTGGTTTAACATTTGCAAATCAGAGTGATACATCACATTAATAAAAGAAAGTACAAGAACCATATCTTCTCAATTGATGCAGAGAAAACATTTCACAAAATACAGCATCCTTTCTTGATTAAAACTCTACAGTGGGGATGCCTGGGTGGCTCAGTGGGGTCCTGGGATTGAGTCCCACATTAGGCTCCCCGCAGGGAGCCTGCTTCCTTCTCTGCCTGTGTCTCTCATGAATAAATAAAATCTTTAAAAAAAACTCTCTACAGTGTAAGGATAGAGGGAATATACCTCAATATCATAAAAGCCATTTATGAAAAGCTCAGAGTGAATATCATTCTCATTGGGGAAAAACTGAGAGCTTTTCCCCTAAGGTCAGGAACATGACAGGGATGCCCACTCTCACTACTGTTGTTCAACATAATATTAGAAATCCTAGCCTCAGCAATCAGACAAAAAGAAATAGAAGGCATTCAAATTGGCAAAGAACTCAAACTCTCACTCTTAGCAGATGACATGATACTTTATGTGAAGAACCCTAAAGACTCCACCTCAAAATTGCTAGATATAATACAGTAATTCAATAACATGGAAGGATATAAAATCAATGCACAGAAATCATTTGCATTTCTCTTCACTAACAACGAGATGGAAGAAAGGGAAATTACATATTATATATAATAGAATATTACTCAGCCATCTGAAAGGACAAATACCATTTACATCGACGTGGCTGGAACTGGAGAGTATTATGCTGAGTGAAATAAGTCAATCAGAGAAAGACAATTATCATATGGTTTCACTCATATATGGAATATAAAAAAAAGTGCAGAGGATCTTAGGATAAGGGAAGGAAAACTGAATGGGAAGTCATCAGAGAGGGAGAAAACCAAGAGAGACTCTTAACTGTAGGAAACAAACTAAGAGTTGCTGGAGGGGAGGTGGGTGATGGGATGGGGTAATTTGGTGATGGGCATTAAGGAAGGTATGTGATGTAATGAGCACTGGGTGTCATATGCAAGTGATAAATTATTGAACACTATATCTGAAACTAAGTGTGTATTATATATTGGCTAATTGAGTTTAAATTTAAAAAACACCAAAGGTCTACATGTACCCTTATGTTTATAGCAGAATTATCTACAATAGCCAAATTATGGAAGAAGCCCAAATGTCCATCAACTAATGGATGGATAAAGAAGTGGTACATATATACAATGGAATATTACTCACCCATTAAAAAGAATGAAACCTTGGCATTTGCAAAGACATGGATAGAGCTAGAGAATATTATGCTGAGTGAAATAAGTCAGAGGAAGACAAATACCATATGATTTCACTCATATGTGGAATTTAAGAAACAAAACAAATGAGCAAAGGGAAAAAAAAGGGAGAGGCAAAACACGAAACACTCTTAACTATAAAGAACAAACTGATGGTTACTAGAATGGAGGTGGGTCAGGGAATGGGCTACATAGGTGATGGGTATTGAAAGTGTACACTTGTGATGAGCACTAAGTGTTGTATGGAAGTGTTGAATCTCTATGTTATACACCTGAAACTAATATTACACTGTATGTTAACTAACTGGAATTTAAATAAAAACTTTTTTAAAAAGATGGCATTTTACATTAATTGATTTTCAGATGTCGTATCAAACTTGCATTCCATAAATGCCACTTAGTCATGGTATATAATGCTTTTAATATATTGCTGGATTCAGTTTCCTAACATTTTGTTAAGGATTTTTATATCCATATTTATGAGGGATATTGGCCTATAGTTTTGTTTTTTGTTGTTGTATGTTACTGAACTCATAAAATGAGCTGAAAAGTATTTCCCCCTCATTTCCTGAAAGAGTTTGTGTAAGGCTGGTATTATTTTTTTCATTAAATATCTGATAAAATTGACCAGTGAAACCCTCTGTGTCTGGGATTTTGTTTGTGGGGAAATTTTAAATTATTATCTCAATATATTCATTTTTCTTTCTAGAAATTTGCCCATTCTAAAAAGTTGTCTAATTTGTTGGCATAAAGTTGGTCATACTATTACCTTTTAATCCTTTTAATTTTTGCAAGTGTAGTGAATTCTCTTTCAATTCTGATTTTGATATAATTTTTGTCTTTTCTATTGTTTTTATTTTTTGCTTGTATAGCTAAAGGTTTATTTTTTTTCTTTTGTCTTTCAGAGAAGGAGTTTTTTTTAAAGATTTTATTTATTTATTCATGAGAGATACAGAGAAAGAGACAGAGACAGAGACATAAGCAGAGGGAGAAGCAGGCTCCATGCAGGGAGCCCAATGTGGGACTCGATCCCAAGACTCCAGGGTCACACCCTGAGCCAAAGGCAGATGCTCAACTGCTGAGCCACCCAGGGGTCCCCTTATTAGTACTTTCTATCTACTTACTTTGGGTTTGACTTTCTGTTCTGTTTCTAAAATCTTGAGATTAAATCTTAGATTTAAAATTTTTTCTTCTTTTCTGATATAAGGTTTAAAAATCTATAAATTTCCTGCTAAGAATTGCCTTAGCTGCATCCCATATATTTTGCTATGCTGTGTTTTAATTTTTATTCAGTTCAATATATTTTCTAATTTTCCTTGTGATTATTTCTTTGATACATGGGTCACTTAGAAATGTGTTGTTTAATTTCAAGTATTTGGTATCTTCTAGGTTTGTTTTCTGTGGTTGATTTAGAATTTAATTCTGTTGTGATCATAAAATATACAGAGTATGTTTTAAATTTATTGAGATTCGTGTTTTGGCATAGCACATGGTTTATGGAGAATTTTCAATGTGTGCTTAAAAAGAATGTGCATTCTGCTAATTTTAGATGACATGTTCTATATACATTGTGGTTAAATTGGTTAATATATAAGTTAAATTGGTTGATAATGTTGAAATCTATTTCCTTATTGATTTTTTGTCCAGTTATTTTGAGGAAGAAGCATTGAGACTTCCACCAATAACTGTTGAATTTTCTATTTCTCCTTTCAGTTTTGTCAGTTTTGTTTTGTGTAGTTTGGGGTTCTTTTTAAAGCTGAATTCACATATTTCTTTGTTATATCTTCCTAATGTGTTGACCCTTTTATCATTATGAAATATCTGTCTTTACTTTGAGTAATAATTCTCTTCTTAAAGTATATTTTCTCTGATACCAATTTAGCCACTCCAGCTCTTTTGTTGTTACTATTTGCATGGTATATATTTTTCTATTCTTTTACTTTCAATCTTTCTGTGTCTTTAAACCCACAGTGGTCTCTTACAAACAGCATATAGATAGAGCTTGCTTTTATATCTAATCTGACAATCTCTGTCTTTTGATCAAAGTGTCTATTCCATTCATATTTAATGGAATTATTGATATGATCGATGTCTTCCATTTTGCTTTTTTGTTTGTGTCTCATGTCTCTTTTATTCTTTTGTTCTTCTTTTGCTAACTATTTTTGTGTAAAAAATATTTTTTAATATACATGTTAACATCTCTGTTAATTTTTAGCTTATTTTTTTTTTAGTTATTTTCTTAGTGGTTACTCTAGGGATTAAAGTATGCATCCTTAGCTGAACAATCTAGTTCAGGCTAATACCAACTTATATCTAGTAAAATAGAGCAACTTTTCTTTAGTGTATCTCCCTTCTCCCACTTTTGTTCTATTATCATCATATATATGTTTTTTATCATTAAACATATTATACATAATATGTATATGATATATGCCAAATAATACATATTATAATTATTTCTGTAAATAATCATGTCTTTAAATAATAAAGAAAAGAGAAATATGTAAGATACACACACACACACACACACACACACAAATACAGTCTTTCATATTTACTCATATTTATTTCCAGTGTTCTTCATTCTTTTTTGTGAATTTGAGTTACCATCTTATGTCATTTCCTTTCGGCATGAACAACAACTTCATTTAATATTTCTGAGGCTTTGTTGATTTGTCTCAAGCATTTTTCTCTCTGTTTTCTGCTTTGGATAATTTTTTAAAATTAGGCTCCATGCCTAGTGTGGAGCCCCAATGTAGGGCTTGAACTCACGACCTGAGATCAAGAGTCAGACACTTAACAGACTGAGCCACTCAGGTGTGCCTTCTTTGGGTAATTTCTTTAATGTATTTTCAAGTTTGCTGGTTCAATCTCTATATTATTAAGCCCATCAAATACATTTTTCATGTTGGTTATCATACTTTTCAACTCTAGATTTGCCAGTCAGTTATTTTTTATGGTTTCTATTTATTTTGTGAGATCCTCTATTTGTTGTGTCATTGCCATCATATACTCCTTTAATTCTTCGATATTTGAATACTTTGAACACATTTATAACATATTATAATAGCTATTATATCTTTGTCATGCTAGGTCCAACACCTGAGTTCACACAAAGTCAGTTTCTTTGACTGCTTTTTTATTTACTGAAGTGTGGGTCACATTTTACTTTTTCTATGTAGGTCTCATAATTTTTAGTTGAAAATTGAACATTGTAGATAGTAGATTGTAGTGACTGGATTCTGTTTTGTTTTCCTGAGGGTAGTTGTTGGGTTTTTTAGTAACTTGCTTGAACTTAAACTGGCCACATATGTCTCTTTTCAGATTTTTATTCTTGCTTTTATTTTTTAACCTAATTCTCTAGAGGTCATGCCTGTTTCTACATAACTTAGAGACAAATATTATGCTGAAACATCTCAAGCCTGTAAAATTTCCGCATTCTGTTGATTTGTGTGTCAGTTGGGGGATACATTCAATTTTTCAGCTAATTATCAATTCTCCCTTAGCTTTTACCATTTGCCAGACTCCTGGGTTTCTTCCATTCATGTGTGTAGTTTCTTAAATTTCTAGATATGTAGCGATCTTATCTCAGCCTTTTTTGTGGCTCTGTCATTTCTGAAATCTCCCTGTTAAAATTTTAGTTTGTTTTTTATTCAGCCCAGTGAGGTCTGCAACCTCAGGCTAAGAATGCTGTGAATTTTCATTTGTTTCCTTTTAAATTCATTAGTTGTAGCTGATTGAGCCATAATTAAGCCACACTCACCCCAAATTGAATCTTCACCCTCTAGTAGCGGAGCTATTCATTTTCATGGCCGGTCCATGCTGATAAAATAAGTTTTTTTTAAAGATTTATTTATTTATTTTTGATAGACATAGAGAGAAAGAGAGAGAGAGAGAGGCAGAGACACAGGAGGAGGGAGAAGCAGGCTCCATGCCGGGAGCCTGACGTGGGACTCGATCCCGGGACTCCAGGATCGGGCCCTGGACCAAAGGCAGGTGCTAAACCTCTGAGCCAGGGATCCACATAAAATAAGTTTTTACCAATGAAACAGGAAGCAGAGTATGTGAGTAGACCCAGGAACGAAAGCCACAGATTCCTGCTGTTCTTACCTGAAGCTCAAGCAATTTCCCAAGAATAAATTCTTCTCAAATTGTTTTTTATCTTTGGCCAATCTTAAGCTCTAAAATGATTGTTTAGGGTACTTCAGTTTTATGCATGTTCTTTGCTGAAAGCACTCATCAATGTCTTTATGCCTTCACACCATAACCTGAAATGTTTCCCTGTTTTATTTATTTATTTATCTATTTATTTATTTATTTATTTATTTATTTATTTTTAAATATTTTATTTATTTATTCATGAGACACACACACACAAAGAGAGAGAGAGAGAGAGAGAGAGAGAGAGGCACAGGCACAGGCAGAGGAAGAAGCAGGCTCCATGCAGGGAGCCTGACATGGGCCTAGATCCTGGGTCTCCAGGATCAGGCCCTGGGCTGAAGGCAGAGCTAAACCTCTGAGCCACTGGGGCTGCCCTTATTTATTTTTTAAAATTTTTTAATTTAAATTCAATTTGCCAACATATAGTATAACACCTAGTGCTCATCCTATCAAGAGCCCTCCTTAGTGTCCATCACCCAGTCACGCCATCCCCCCACCCTCCTCCTCTTCTGCAACCCTGTTTGTTTCCCAGAGTTAGGAGTCTCTCATGGTTTGTCATCTTCTCTAATTTTTCCCCACTCAGTTTCCGTCCTTTCCTTTATAATCCCTTTCAACCCTGTTTTCTTTTTAGTAACATTCTTAACTTTTCTCATAGTCTCTCTTATGCCTTCTGGTACCAAACATCAGAAAGCTCTGAATTTCGTCTCTTCCTGGACTGGACTCCAGGACGCTCTTAGGCAGGCGATTCATTCCCATGAGTAGAGCTTCCATCTGACTCTCCTCATCCTCATGAAGCCCAGAAGCTAACTCACAGCGGAGTTAAATTTTCCCTACATAGAGAGAGTTTTTCACATGCCAAATCTTCTGCAAAATAATGGGATTATTTATATATCCAATTAGTAGAAAAATTTTTGTTTTACTGGAAGCACTCTAAAGTTTGAAACAATTGCATCCACGACTGGAAATCTGGCAAACCTAGGTATGAATAAGAGACAGTTTACTTGGATTACATGAAGGATATAAAATTTGAGGTTGAGTAATTCACAAGGACCTTTAAATAATGAGTGCTAATTAATGTAGAGCTGCAAATCCCATAATTACAAACCTGAATTCACAAGGCAAGAAGGTGTCCACAGTGCCCCGCAAGGGTATGGCATTCGTCCCAAGCAGTCCAAGGAAATACTATTTACTGTTGCCCGTAAGCAAATTAGAAAATAACTGTGATCAAAAAGTTATCCTAAAGGTAGTTGCTGTAGAATATGAGGAGGCTTTGAAATCAATTGTATATTGTTGTGTTATGGTGAGTTTTATCAGAAAATGATTCTCCTAATTTTATTTTTTTAAAGATTTTATTTATTTATTTGACAGAGAGAGATAGAGTGAGAGAGGGAGAGATAGAGAGCACAAGCAGGGGAGGGGCAAAGGGAGAGGGAGAAGTAGACTCCCTGCTGAGGGAGCCCAATGTGGGGCTCCATCCTAGGGTCCTGGGATCATGACCTGAGCTGAAGGCAGACGCTTGACTGAGCCACCCCGGTGCCCCAATTCTCCTAATTTTAGAGAGACAAAATTGTATGATACTTTACAGTATATTCCTTGGCATCCAATGCATTTAAATACGGTAGAGAATCACAAAGATTCCCTGCCTAACTTTCCTGCTTGCACCATTCTTAGAGACCCAATATTTTTGTGCAAGGCATCTGGTAACCCCATTCACAGAGATCTATTTTTACCTTCAATTCACAGCTGAGAGGAACTTTAGGAGTGCCAAATTTAAAAATTTCCAAGGACCACCAAAAGACAAGGATTTCCCTCTTTTGAGGGAGTGGAGATAGTGTCCTGAAAGTAAAAACCAGAATGTGGGGAATCCCTACTCAATTCCCACAGTCTTGTGGATCCCATTGGACTCTGTTACCAAAGTAAAAAACAGGGTTCATCTGGGCTAGCTAGGGGTTTTAGGCCAGGGCAGAGGTAATTAGGGTCCATCATAGGCTGAATGATAAGGGAGTGGAGAGGATGGGAAAGCTTCTAAGACTGAGGAGAAGAGCTATTTTTAAAATGTTTCTGGAAGGCATGCTTCAAAAATAAAACCCCTCTATGTTGGAACTATAACACTTCATTAAAAATCATCTTGACAAATTTGCAGATCAGTATGAACCCTTTGAGATAGGTTATGTGGCTGGTGCTACTTATTCGCAGGAGCACAGGAAGTCTATAATTCAAAAGAGTATGCACTGAATGCCTGGAATCTTTCAATCTTTCCTTTGCTAAATGCCATTAATACTACACTACAGAAGTTCTCTTTGTCTTTTTTGACATCAACGTTCAAAGGAAACTCTAAAACATATTGCAAATATAATGTACCTCATTTTCTTGCTTCTTAAGACACCTATTCTCCCATTCTGAAATTGAGATACATTTTTCACTCAACCTATTCATTTACTGTGGTAGTATTCCCTATTTCTTTGAAAAACTTTTATTAAATCAAGGATGTATCTTATAATCTATGGGGTCTTAGAGGATAAGAGACAGTGAAAGAGTTTAGAGTATGAACTCTGGCTTAGACATAACGTTTAAATTTTTGCTTCATCAAGTATTGGCTCTGTAACTTTGGGCTAGACACTTAGTTTTTCTAAGCTTGAGCTTTCTAACTTTGCAAAATGGGGATAATTATACCTACTTTCTAGGATTTTGAGAATTAAATGAGATAATATATACCAAATAGGCCTGAATGGTCAATTTAATATAAGCTATGATATACTCATTTTTCTTTCCTATTTCACCCATAGATAACAAGTATTATCCAGCTCATACTCTTGAGGGCTGAGGGAAAATCAATCAAACCACTAGTGTACATGCAGGATCTTTTATGTATTCAGCACCATAGCAGGCACTTTGAGAAAAGTTACCAATCATCCCTGCCCTTTGGGAGCTTATAACCTAGTTGAGGACAAAAGTTAAACTCATAAATGACCAGAGAATATATTCTTTTACAATTGATATTATATAATTTAGCATCTAATTATGTAAATCAGAATAAAAGTGACTCAGCACTCTTGAGAAAAAAGGACTTTGGTTCACGGGACTGACATGGATTCTAGAGTCAGATTAGGATTGAAATCCTGATTCTATCACTTATTAGCTATGTGTCCTTGGAAAAGTTAACTTCCCTGTGCCTTCATTGTCTTACTGATAAAGTAGGGGCAGTAATAGCTATGTTACAGGGTTGCTATAGGAAGTAAATAAAAAGTCCATGGCCTCTACCTGGTACTTAATAGGTAGTAGTGATTATTTGATACATCTTTATTTCCTCCATAGTGTAGCACCTAACCCGGTGATTTCTACTGAAATATGTAATCAGCAAATGTTTATTGAACTGAAAAATTAGCATTTGTTCTATGTTTTCTTCTTCAGGCTGTTTTATTCACTGCTGTAATATGTAGCCTCATGGTGATCACCCAGGTGAAGTAAATCAGTGGACAATTTGTGGGCTGTTATAGTTTCAGAACCCATCTATGATCTGAAAAAGATTCATGAATTCAAATTAACTGAAAGGTCATTGTCTTCACTATCTCACTGATGAATATTGTAACAGTCAATACCAGCAGGAAATGGTGTAAATTTCTTCCTTGATCTTCGCTGTACTGTATATGTGTTATCTTATGGCAAATACTCTATACAGGCAAGGGTATTGCTTTTCATATTAGATGTTCTTGAGAAAAACAGCAAATTACAAAGTTAATCAGTGAGCTCTCCCATTAAGGAGATCACTTTCTGGTTATTTTGTTAGGAGAATATTTGATCTAAAAAAAGTCTTTCTGTCAACTAAAAAATATCCTAGGCTTAATCTTGTACTAATTAGAGCTGGGCTTTCTTAATTCATTTCATAAACATGTGTAAGCTCCCACACTGTACAAGGAATTGTGCTAGGGGTTATGGGATAAAAAAAGATATATAAGACGTATTCTCTATTTTCAAAGGGTTTTGTGCCGGACAGAGGTACAAAAATAACTATAACATAAGGAAGAATATTATTAAGTGGCTTAAGAGAAGCACAACGTGCTTTAGGACCATGAAAGATGAAGAGATTGATTTGTGTTGGGGAAACTGAAAATTCTGGAAGGAAATGGGACCTAACTTCAATTTCTTTTTTTTTTTTTTTAATTTTATTGATTTATTTGACAGGGAGAGAGAGCACAAGCAGGGGGAGCAGCAGGCAGGGGGAGAGGGAGCCAACTCCCTACTGAGCAAGGAGCCCAACATGGGGCTCGATCCCCGGACTCTGGGATCATGACCAGAGCTGAAGGCAGACACTCAACCAGTTGAGCCACCCAGGCACCCCTAACTTCAAGTTTTGATATAAACTGAGATCTCTATAAACTCTGCAGTCTACTGAAAGTGTTAAGTTTTATCTAAATCTTATGTCTACCTTTGGTGGAATTATCCCTACTTTTGTGACTTTGCAAACTAGGCTGATCCCCAGCTTTGACATAACTTCAACAAATACTTTCTTTCTTAAGCTTCCTCATCACCTCCCTTCCACAAGCTGGCACTATTCAGGAGACCAACCCAAAATGTACCAGCTTTCTTGGATCCTGATTGAAATGAAATCTATTAATGCTTGTATTTTCTAAGAGTAAAAGTTGTGGACTGGCTCTTGCTTTCTTTCTTTCTTTTTAAGATTTTATGTACTTATTTATTTGAGAGAGAGAGAGAGAGCACAAGCAGGGAAAGAGCCAGAGAGAGAGGGACAAACAGACTCCCCATTGAGCAGGGAGCCCGATGTGAGGCTCCACCCCAGGACCCTGGGATCATGACCTAAGCTGAAGGCAGATGCTTAACAGACTGAGCCACCCAGGTGCCTCTACTTCTGACAACCTATTTTGTCTAATAAAATTATCAAATTTATCAATAAGATAAGTTTCAAAAAACAAAAATATGTTACTTTAAAATATAAATATTTATGAAATATGTAAAACCAAGCACTTATGAAAATTATATTTTAAACGTTCCTTTACAGGATTTTTCTAGGAGATAGGTAAGTTAAGTCTTCTTAAAAATAAATGTTTAATGAAGTTTAGATTAAAGACCCCTTCTTTTTTATTTCTTGGTAAATCTTCTAGTAAGCATAGGCATTCATAATTAGGATCATCTGTCTCAAATTTTTTTCTCTGCTGATTTGTTGTGGATAAATGCTTCTAAAAATCTCTGAAAGGCAAATGCTAGTGGGAGGCAGTTTCCATGGTGACTTCAGAGTTTGTATTGTTGTTTTTAGACATCATAAATATGAGGGCTGCTTTTGCTTGTTACTGTGCAGATCTTACTCATGGTATGAAAGGTCGTAGGGTAGAAGGTAAGGAGGGTATGGCCAACCCAATGGTTTCAGCCTTCTGTGGTATACATTTAGAATCTTTGCATCTTTCATGTCTGTGTGTCTAACTGTATCATTTGACGCTGAATCTGATCTGAAGTGGACACATAACTCGGATACCAAATGAGCACACCAGAGAAATGTGTAGGCAGGATACACAATGGAATTGGGGGAAGGGTTTCCATACAAGTGAATGAAAGTTGATGAATGTATCTTAATAAAGTAGAAATACACTATTTGTTTTCCTGAAAACTCATTCCCCAAGCAAAGCTCATTTAATGTTTAGTGTAAGAGAAGGAAGAGGAAGCCATTGCTTCTTTAAAAGTTAAATTCAAATTAATTTCCCTTTTTCATCATAATGGACATATTTATAAGACATTAATTAATATTAAGAGAATGGGAGCCTGCATATTATACAATATCAGTAATAACTTCTTTTACATTAGGACAGGTATTTCCAGGTATATTTCTATCAATAATATCTATCTATCTGTCCTTATGGAATTTCAAACTCTATTTCCCCCTTATATGTTGCCTTACAACTTGTATAGAAAAGAATTTAACCCTTCCCAGAAAGCCTGGCCTTTGTCCTGTGCTCCTGGGAAGTAATCTCTAAGCCCCTGGAATGTCTTGCCCTATATAAGTGTCTTTGTTTATCTGGGGGGCTTTGGGGTCACACAGATAGTCTAACAATGTGATTTAGGGTGGGGGCTTTGGGTCATGCAGTGTTAGTTGACCTATACAGGAGCTGGAGACTGAAGTCAGCTACAGGGGTGGAAAACCAGATCTATATGACTGAGCTCCAATAACAACTCTGAACACAAAGCCTCAGGTAGACTTCCCTGGTTGGCAATATTCTGTGCATATTGCCACACATTGTTATCAGGAAAGTGAGCATTGTCTACAACTTCACTGGGAGAGGACAGCCAGAAGCTCCACATGTAGAACTTTCCTGGACTCTGCTCCTTGTGTCTCTTCTTTTTTTTTTTAATTTATTTTTTATTGGTGTTCAATTTGCCAGCATACAGAATAACACCCAGTGCTCATCCCATCAAGTGCCCCCCTCAGTGCCCATCACCCAGTCACCCCCACCCCCCACCCACCTCCCTTTCTACCACCCCTTGTTCGTTTCCCAGAGTTAGAAGTCTTTCATGTTCTGTCTCCCTTTCTGATATTTCCCACTCATTTTTTCCCCTTTCCCCTTTAACCCCTTTCACTATTTTTATATTCCCCAAATGAATGAGACCATATAATGTTTGTCCTCTGATTGACTTATTTCACTCAGCATAATACCCTCCAGTTCCACCCACATCGAAGCAAATGGTGGGTATTTGTCATTTCTAATGGCTGAGTAATATTCCATTGTATACATAGACCACATCTTATTTATCCATTCATCTGTCGATGGACACTGAGGCTCCTTCCACAGTTTGGCTATTGTGGACATTGCTGCTAGAAACATCGGGGTGCAGGTGTCCTGGCGTTTCATTGCATCTGTATCTTTGGGGTAAATCCCCAGCAGTGCAACTGCTGGGTAGTAGGGCAGGTCTATTTTTAACTCTTTGAGGAACCTCCACACAGTTTTCCAGAGTGGCTGCACCAGTTCACATTCCCACCAACAGTGCAAGAGGGTTCCCCTTTCTCCACATCCTCTCCAACATTTGTTGTTTCCTGCCCTGTTAATTTTTCCCATTCTCACTGGTGTGAGGTGGTATCTCATTGTGGTTTTGATTTGTATTTCCCTGATGGCCAGTGATGCGGAGCATTTTCTCATGTGCTTGTTGGCCATGTCTTCCTCTTCCTTGTGTCTCTTCTTTGGCTTATTTTCATCTTTAACTTTCCACTGTAATTAACTGTGAATATAACAGCTTTCAGTGAGTTCTAAGTCCTATTAGCTAATTATGAAAACTGAGGGTGGTCTTGGAGACCCTTGAACTTGTAGTTGGTGTCAGAAGTGAGGATGGTCTTAGGGATTGTTTGCTAACTTTGTACAACTTTTGTTAAATTAGCACACTAAAGCATGGAGGAGTTGGTGAAGTCCCCTCCTGTCACAGATTGGGTTCCTGAGGAAACATCTTGAGACTCAGATCTGTGTGCAGTAGGTTTATTGGGGGAATGCTCTAGAAACAAACCCTGTGAGGGAGCAAGGACAGCAGGATTAGACAGAGAGAGATATTGAACAGCAATGTAGACACAACAGCAGTTCTCAGCTGATCCCATGAGAAGCTCTGGAGCTAGGATGGCCTTTCTGAGTTGTCATGAATGAAGGCCTTTATAAGAACCCTCTTCACCCCCTCCACTCCTGACCAATCTTTACATACATGTAGGTTACCCCTAGGGAGAGTGTGAATCTTTGGGGAGGCAGCAACCATCCACTGGGGGAAGTGCCTATGGAGAGACTCAGCTGTGAGTCATCAGCAGCCAACACTCCTAACAGCTGGGGAATTTAGTGCCTCAGGCATAAAGAGAAGGTCTGGATGTTGCACCAGATTACCCACTACACCTCCCTTTTTAATTTTCTCTGGGTTCTACTGAGTGGTTATCCGAGCCAGAGACAACTTAATTGGCTCTCACTTTGTGAGATGAAGATCACAAAACATGGTATATGTGTTTTATTTGGAAAACCTTGTGTAAAAATTACATATCTCTACAAAATAAGATACTTGGGAAGAGACTTTCAATTTACCTCTCTACCTTTGCCAACTAGAGAGGAGATAATGGAATTCCATGGGAACAAGGACAGAGAAACAAAGTGTTAAACAAGAATTCCAAATGTATATAAGACAGCACTGAAATTTTCATGTGTCTTTTTAGAGAAAGATTGTTTGGAATTTTAGAAAAGTTCAAGTGCAGCAGGTGCTATTGGTACCCTAGTCATATCCCCTATACCTATCCAGGAGGTTACTTAATCCCCAGAGAGTTCCCTAACACACAGTTTCCGATATCTTTTCCTGAGGGCATTCTCTGGCTACTTTGCCCAGCACTTGAGGCAATCTCCAAGTACCACAGTGCTAATGCTTCAGAGTAGTGGTGCCCGGCTGGCTCAGTAGAGCATGCAAATAAGTCTTGATCTTGGGGTTGTGTGTTTGAGCCCCATGTTGGGTGTAGAGATCACTTAAAAATAAAATATATATTAAAAAATAAGAAACAAGACAAATAAAGGAAAAAAGAGAGAGAAAAAACAAGAAACAGACCCTTGATTATAGAGAACAAACTAATGGTTACCAGAGGGGAGTGGGGTGCGGATGGGTGACACAGGTGATGGGGATTAAGGAGGGCACTTGTGATGAGCACTGGGTATTGTATGGGAGTGTTGAATCATTATTGTACACCCAAAACTACTACCACTGTATGTTAACTAGACTAAATTAAAATAAGAAAATGGTAGATATATGAAGCAAAAACCAAATAATAAAAAAATAAAATCCTCTTTATATTACAAAAAAAGATACCAAAGACTCCATATGATAAAAGAATGCAAAATACATCATTGATATTTTTATGTTGATTACATGTCAAAATGGTAATATTTTAGATGTAGTGTGATAAAGAAATTATATTTTTTAAATATTATTTATTTATTTATTCATGAGAGAGAGAGAGAGAGAGAGAGAGAGAGAGGCAGAGACATAGGCAGGGGGAGAAGGAGGCTCCATACAGGGAGCCTGATGTGGGACTCCATCTCAGAACTCCAGGATCACACCCTGAGCTGAAGGCAGGTGCTTAACCACTGAGCAATCCAGGCATCCCAAGAAATTATATTATTATCATTAATTTTACTTGTTCCTTTTTAGTTTTTTTAAGTGTGGTTCTTAGAAAATTTTAAAATACATATATGACTTGCATTTTATTTCTATTGGACAGTACTTTCTTTTTGTAAGTAAACTTTACCCCCAACCTGGGGCTTGAACTCACGACCCCAAGATCAAGAGTCACATGCTGTATAGACTGGGTCAGCCAGGTGCCCTATTGGACTGTACTTTTCTGAACAGTCTCTCAGAAAAATCCCTGGTTTGAAACCCAGTTGCCCATTGGTATAACCAGCTTGTTAGCAAATCCTTTATTGGTTTCTCCCTTCTCTAACTTCCTTATTCTCTCCTCTTGCTTCCTGGGATCAACTACCTGTTCCCATATTCTTGTTTCAGGGTATGCTTTGGGTGGGACGTGGGTAGGGGGTGAATGTGAGGGGCAAACTAAATACATTAAGTGAGCTACTGTTTTACCACCTCAACCAAGAAGACTCTGCCACAGATAAGATCTCTTCCCTTCTCCTCCCATCAAAAATTTCTGTCGATTCCCTAATGAACATAGGACAAAGCCCATACAATTTAGCATAAGATCCCTCACCATCTTCCCTGAGATATCCTTCACCTTGAAACCCACAAACTCCTACATGCTGATATCCCACATGTCCTTGCTGTTATGTATCTCTTCCTCCAAGCCTGAAATTTATTCTCCCTTTCTTTTCTCTCTCTCTGACAAACCCTTACCCATATTTCAAACCCCAACTCAAATGTAAATTACTATGTTAGATATTCCCTAGAGTATCTAATCTCTTAAAAGAGGTATTTTACTTCTTGGTAATCCCATTCCTTATCCATGTATTAAAGCATATCAAGCCATAATTACCAGTTTTTGTCTCTCCTGTATTCTACTTATCACACACTCCTAAGAGCAGTCTGTTTCTCCAGTAGCAAGCAGGATCTTTGACACATAAAAGCTGCTGAATGAAATGTGAACTGAAGAGTCTGTAGGGTCTTAGAACAGGATTTCTTTTCTTTTTTTTAAGATTTTATTTATTTATTTATTTATTTATTTATTTATTTATTTATGAGAGAGAGAGAGAGACATAGGGAGAGGAAGAAGCAAGCTCCCCGCAGGGAGCCCAATACAGGACTTGATCCCAGAACCCTGGGACCACACCCTGAGCTGAAGGCAGATGCTCCACCACTGAGCCACCCACACGGCCCTAGAACAGGATTTCTCAAAGGTTTTCAATTAAGAAGCCCCATGTAGAAGGGATAATGGGTTGTGGGAGAAGGAGTGAATAACAGGAGATTATTCACTACAAGATAAATTTATGGCAGTAAATAAGATTTCATAGCTAATCTAAAAGGATTTTGTGTTTTACTCTATATAATCTGTCTCTGTATTTTAATATTTTAAAGTGACACCAGGGAAACAAAACACACAAACTCTTTTCTTGTCTCATTACCTAATGGCAAGATGCTTTGAGTTGAGTTTATTGATTCAAAAAGTACTTCACTGAACTGAAGCAAGCAGAAATTATCTGGAAGATCCAGTATTAGGTGAACCCCTGCAGTATTTAGAAAGCCACAGTATATTGAAAGCCCAAATATACATAAATACATGGATATATATGGCAATAGTTTTTTAACAGCTTTTTTCTTTTCTTTTTTTCTTTTCTCTTCATGGCTTTCCACATTATGTGTTCTTGGTGTATTTGTCAAAAGTTAGTTCATCATATATGCATGGGCTTATTTTGAGACCCTCGATTCTGTTCTATTGGTCTATGTGTCCATCTCAATGCCAGCAACATACTGTTTTGTTTTGTTTCTAGAGAGGGAGGGTGGGGGAAGTGCAGACAGAGAGGGAGAGAGAATCTTAAGCAGGCTCCTTGCCCAGCGTGGGGCCTGATGCAGTGCTCCATATCACAACCCTGAGATCCTGACCTAAGCCGAAATCAAGAGTTGGATGCGTAACCGACTGAGCTGCTCAGGTGCCCTGACACCATACTGTTTTGATTACCATCACTTTGAAATATAATTTGAAATCGGGACCTGTTATGCCTCCAAATTTGCTATTCCTTAAGATTGCTTTGACTATTGGGGGTCCTTTGCAGATCCCTACAAATATTTGGCTGGTGGCATGCAGTTGCACACAGGGGCTAGCTGCAGGCACACACAGGTTTAACTCAATGACAATTGTCAGGGCTGGATCCAAGCCCACAAACAGCCATGTAGATCTTGGCTGTCAGTGTGCACTCGTGTGGCTGCAAAGGCTCACCATGGGTATGTGCCTGGTGGCTGGGGCTGGTGACAGGAGTTGGGGATGGTGGCACACAGGTGAGCAACTGCAGCGTCTAAGCTGTATGCACACAGTGATGCAAGCCAGTGGCAGGAGTCAGGGCCAGATCCAGGCTCATGAGCATCTGTGGGGGCCTTGGCCGTCAGTGAGCACACACAGCTGCAGAGACCAGGGCTAGCTGCCAGTATAGATTTCAGGCGTTAGTGGCCAGGCAGGCAGAAGGACTCAGGCAGCTGGTGTCTGCAATCTGGAAAACCCGTGGGGTGAAAACCTCAGCAGTGAGATCCACAAAGGGTCTGGGATGGTTTTACTTTGTTTTTCATCTCTGCCTTAATTCTCAGCACTCTCCACTCTACACTCTCATCTTATATCACTGCTTTTTACACTCTGTTGGCCAGTGCCTTTCACACAGTGTGAACACTACAAACGTTTGCTGAATATGGATTGCTCTGTGAGAGGGTCCCTTTTAAGATTAGTATGTTGATCTGATAATGAAGAGATGCGTTTGTTACTTTATTACAACAGAGTTATAGTATTATTTTTAAAAATTTATTTGAGAGGGAGAGAGAGCGTGCATGAACAAGGGGTGGGAGGAGAAAGGAGATGCAGACCCTGCGCTGAGCAGGGAGCCCAAGGAGGGGCTCCATCCCACGGTCCAGGGATCATGACCTGAGCTGAGGGCAGGTGCTTAACCGACCAAATCACCCAGGCACCCTTCTAGTGTCATTTTATATATAGAAAATAAAAGATGCAAAATGTCAAGACCCTTTTATAGAGTGGGGGGCTGGCTTTCCTTTCATCTTTTTTTCTCTACAGCTGCCCAACAAAATTTGCTTCCAGATTAAGCCAGCAATAGATTCTTCAGCATTATCAACTAGTGGTGATTTTCTGAGATTTTGGTTTTCCAAAATCAAGCTACAAATCATGTTATAAATCATATGTTTCTGTTGAATCCAAGATACCATTTACTTTGGTAGCCTTGAAAGGCATCACAGCAGTTGCTCCTCACTTAGTTCAGTGCATTTAAGTGTGTAACATCACAAGGAAGAAATAATCTCTTATGCCTGATACTCCGGGCAAATCTGAAAATGTCTTTGGGGAAATGGATGAACATAGCATAGGCACTAAGGAAGGAGTCTTCTTTTTTCAATTTTTATTCAAATTCTAGTTAGTTAACAAACAGTGCAATTTGGGTTTCAGGAGTAGAATTCAATGATTCATCACTTCTGTACAATACCCAGTGCTCATCATAACAAGTGCCTTCTTTAACACCCATCACCCATTTAGCCGATCTTCCACCCACCAGGAAGGAGTCTTCTTAATTTTATTTTCTTAAAACTGGTTTACCCAGGACACCTGGGTGGCTCAGTGGTTGAGCATCTGCCTTCGGCCTAGGGTGTGATCCCAGGGTCCTGGATCAAGTTCCACGTCGGGCTCCCTGCATGGAGCCTACTTCTCCCTCTGCCTGTCTCTACCTCTGTGTGTGTGTGTGTCTCTCATGAATAAATAAAACCTTTTAAAAAACTGGTTTACCCTAATATTCAATCCAGGTAACTCCTTAGCTCCGTCACCACTACCCAGATCTGAGCTATAATCATCTCTCACTTGAATTCCTGCTGATTCCACCCAACCTGCCCTACAGTTGATTCTCCATGCAGAAACCAGATGATTTGATAATGTCATTCTGCTCAAAACCCTCCAATAGTTTCCCATCTTACTCAGAGTAAAAATCCAAGTTTTCATTACGGTCCTTCAGGCCCTACATGATTTAATCCCCTGATAACTCTCTGACCTTATCTCCTACTACTGAATCTTCATTCCAGATTCACTGGCATTTTTTTTTCCATTTCTTGAACTCATACACACTCTGATCTCAGGGACTTTACATTTATGGTTCCCTCTGCCAGGAAAACTCTTCCCTCAAATACCCACTTGTTTCATTCTTCATTGTGTTTTGATGTCTGTTCAAAGGTTACTTTCTCAAAGAGGTCCCTCCTTTTTGACAACAAAAGAATATTCTCTATATCCTTACCAATTTTACTCAATTTTACAATTGTAGTACGTCACCACTTGGCTATATACTTAATCCTTTTTATTTGCATATTGTCTTTCTCCCCTGACTAGAGTGTCAGCTCTATGAAGGCAAGGACTTTGTCTGATTTGCTCTCTGCTGTTTCACTTAGGACCATACCTGGTGCATAGTAAGGCCTTGGCAAACATTTATTTGTTCAATGATTTACTCCAGATGTAACTACTCCTACCTAACAGAATTAGCCTCAGGCGCACATAAGCATATTCTGGGCTCTATTTTCTTTGTATTAATACCTAGCAATGTCTACCATGATCCTTCCATTCCTTTCCAGGAGTGTGTAAGCTTTCTAAGAGCAGGAACTAGGTCCTGAGTCACTGGGTGATATGTGAAAGGCTAGGATCAGAAGGGAAGAAGATACTATTTTTTTTAAAGATTTTATTTATTTATTCATGATGGACACACAGAGAGAGGCAGAGACATAGGCAGAGGGAGAAGCAGGCTTTCCATGGGGCACCTGAAGTGGGACTCAATCCCAGGACCTCAGGATCACAACCTGAACTAAAGGCAGACACTCAACCACTGAGCTACTCAGGTGCCCGGGAAGATGATATTGTATATGTTACTGATTGATGAAAAAAAAATATAGTAGGTCTTTGCAATCCTTTTCCATGTTCCATAATCCAGGCTTCTGCCCAACATGATGGCAACTAAGAGGAATGTCAGTAATGTGTCTTGTTAAAAAACACTGCTTAGGAGCTCCTGAGTGGCTCAGTCAGTTAAGTGCTCAACTCTTATTTTTAGCTCTGGTCATGATCTCATGGGTTGTGAGATCCAGCCTGGCATCAGGCTTAACACTTGGGAGTGTGCTTGAAGATTCTCTCCCTCTGCCCCTCCCCACACTTACACATGTGCATATGGTCTCTCTAAAATAAATAAATCTTAAAAAAAACACTGCTGGATTCCTAAGGCCAGAAATTTACAATGGCAAATTCTTGGTCATATACTGTATTGCTTATTGTATGGTTTACTAGCAAATCAATTTTGACAGCTATTTTTCCACAAAGAAGAGTAGGTAAAGAAGAGTGGGAAAAAATTCAGGTACATTCTTTTTTTGAAGTCTTGGTCAGAACACTTGGAGGAATTTGAAAGGTAGCCACACATTCTTTAATCTGTTGGCAAGAGTCAGGATCTTTGGGATTTTAAGGCCGATCTGACCAAATCTTCAGGAGAGCTGGTACTAAGGAGAGTTGAAGAAGGAAACTTGAGAAGATTTTTAAAAATCATATGTTGCTTCCCCAAGATGTAGATCTATATATCAGCATACATGATATGCATAAATGCATAAGAATACATACATTCTTCCATTTCTTACCAGACTAGGTCAATGGCAAGAATGACACAAAGGTGTGGATATCCAGGAGGCTCATCCAGTTTAAGGTTTTACTTACCATTATTGACTGACACAGTTGTAATGCTACAAAAGCAATCAATAAATGTAGCATTTCAATGTTTCTATTTAAAGAAAACACTGAAAAAAAAACTGAAAACCACAGTGACATGTACAATAAAAAATAACTTTGTGAGCTTACTCCCAGAATGCCCTGTTTGCACCAACATTGTTAATGGGAACAGAAAAGTGTTAAATAAGGACTGCAGGTGTTGTCTCATAGGGTTGGTAATTAGCTCATGCAATAAAGTACTAACTTACCTTCTCATGGGTAATTACAGTACTGAATCACCAATGAAGCCTAGTAATATTTTAAATCTTTTAAGTTACTACCAGATGTACAAGCTTTGGAATAGTTCTTCTCAGTTTCTTACCAATAAATACATGCTTTGTATTTTCTTAATTTCAGTTGAATATTTTTAAATTTAAAATGAAAAGAAATTGGCTGCCAATAAAATGGCATCCATAAAGTAAAATCACTGATCATTTCACATTTCACATTTCTAGGGTTTGGTCATCATAAAGCCTGAATTACCAGCTTCTCAAACTTACAACTTCTCTATTACACTGAACATCTCAAATTTAGCACTGAAAAGATCTTAGGAAGCACATAGAGAGTTTTCCCTTGGGAAAATTGCCAAATAGAAAAAAATGGCTTCTTAGTGTATTTCCCTGCATTGATTTCCCTTTGAGTTAAAGGATCCATATTCCCAAGTCTGACCTCTCCTTCAATGAACATTTATGTAGTCCTTGGCCACCCAGGAAAGATCACTAGCATCTCTCCTTCTCCCATTCCTTGAATTTTATTGGTCTCAAGCCTGTTAGGATAAGATCATTTGACATCACGGAGATAGACTTGAATATTTTGGATAAATCTTGTACAGTTGTTTCTAAAGTATTCACTTTATTTATTGCATCACAAAACCAACATTAGTCATTAAATCATCAATTAAAAAGTGAAATAGGGAACTTCTGGATTCTAGTTAGGAGTCATAAGGAGCTTGGAAGTTATTACTCTCTCCTAACAATACATAAAATGGTGAACAGACTGAAAAAATGAACAGTTCTTCTTGGATACTAAAAGAGGAAAGTGTACAAGTTGAACTGATGCCCTCAAGATTGGAGAGACAAAGAAGTGAATGAAGGGAGTCACAGCTTACCCAAGCAGAGACTCACAAGTAGAAACTGCCACAGGCACTAGTGCCAGGGTAGAAAAATCTGAATTGTAATTGACAAATTGCTGTAGGCTAGGTCCAGACAACTCTGAAATTTATAACTACAGGAGGACTCAATTATGGGAGTGGGAGCATAATACTGTGAGATTTACCTCCAGAATCTCTACCAGATTCCCACAGCAAATATTGAAGAAAAATCACCTTGGCCTTCTTTCAAGGAGAGGGGAAATTTCGGAAACCATTCTGAAACAGTTGAGAGCATTCTCTTCTTAACAAGGTCTGCCCTGAGGAGAAATTAGTTAACCAGGGCCTAACCTGCTGGGGCATCATCAGAACCTAACTAACCTGGGAAAAGGAAATGTCAAGCTCCAGTCCATTCTCACCATCCTGTCCCACATCAGGGGAGAGAAAAAACTGAAAAACATCTGTGAAGTTTAGATTCCAAAGGTACACGCTCACTAAAAGACTGAGACCTAAGCATAGAACTATAGGATGCTTCCCCTTCATTCACACCTCACCACCACATTACTAAGAGCCTATTTATACCAGTTCCTTTTACCTAATATATCATGTCTAGCTTTCAAGAAAGAGCATACCAAAAGGCCGAAAGTGTATTTTGAAGAGACAGAGCAAGAATCTGAACCAGACTCAGATATGGCTGGGATGTTAGAATTATCACATCAGGGATGCCTGGGTGGCTCAGTGGTTGGGCACCTGCCTTTGGCTCAGGGTGTGATCTCACCAGCCTGGGATCGAGTCCCACGTCGGGCTCCCTGCATGGAGCCTGTTTCTCCCTCTGCCTATGTCTCCGCCTCTCTCTCTGTGACCCTCATAAATAAATAAACAAAATCTTAAAAAAAAAGAATTATTACATCAATAATTTAAAACAGCTATGATTAATATGTTAAGGGTTCTTTTTTAAAAAGATTTTATTTATTTATTCATGAGAGACACAGAGAGAGAGAGAAAGGTAGAGACACAGGCAGAGGGAGAAGCAGGCTCCATGCAGGGAGCCCAACATGGGACTCGATCACGGGTCTCCAGGATTACACCCCGGGCTGCAGGTGGCACCAAACCGCTGCGCCACCAGGGCTGCCCTATGTTAAGGGTTCTAATGGATAAAGTAGACAACATAAAGAACAGATAAACAATGTAAGCAGAGAGATGGAAATCCTGAGATAGAGCCAAAAAGAAATACAAAAGATAAAAAAAAACACTGTAATAGAAATGAAGAATGCCTTTAAAGGACTTACTAAGGGGCTGGACATGGCCAAGGAAAGAATCTCTGAGCTAGCAGAGATATCAATAGAAAACCCAAAAGCTGAAAATCAAAGAAAACAAAGCCTGAAAAAAAAGGGAAAAAAAGTCCAAAGACTGTGGGATAACCACAAAAGTGCAACATACATGTAATGGGAATACCAAAAGAAGAAAAGGAGAAAAGAATAGAGGAAATATTTAAAACAATAATGACTGAGAATTTTCACCAAATTAATGTCAGACATCAAACTACAAATCCAAGAAGCTCAGGGAAAACCAAGCAGGATAAATGAAAAAAAAAAAAAAAAAAAAACACCTAGGCATATTATCTTTACTACAGAAAATCAAAGATAAAGAAAAAAGTGTGATGAAAAACAGGAAAAAAATCTTACCTATAGCGCAACAAATATTAAAAATTATATCTGAAATCTTCTCATGACCAATACTAGCAAGATGAGAATAGAGTGAAATATTTGAAATGTTGAGAGAGAAAAAAATCACCAACTTAGAATTCTGTACCCTTCAAAATTTTGCTTCAAAAGTAAAGGAGAAATGAAGACTTTCTCCGGCAAACAAAAATTGAGGAGAAAGAAAAATATTGTATATCACTTACACTTGGGATCTAGAAATGCCAAACTCATAGAAACATAGTAGGACAATGGGGTGGTTACCAGAGGTCAGGGTGTGGTGGAATCGGAGAGATCTTGTTTGAGGGTGAAAATTGCAACTAGAAGATGAATAAGTTCTGGGGATCTAATGCACACCATAGTGATTATAGTCAATAATACTATATTATAAACTTCAAAGTTTCTGTGAGAATAGATCTCAATTGTTCTCACCGCAAAAATGAGATGTTAATAATATGATGTAATAAGGGTGTTAGCTAACATCGTGGTGAAAATCATATTACAATATATAAATGTGTCAAATTCACCTTAAATTTACACAATATCATATATCAATTATATATTAATTTTTAAAAATTAAGAGAATTTTTCCAGCAGATCTGCCTTGTGAAATATGTTAAAAGAAATACTTTAGAGAGAGAGAAAACATTATAAGTATGAAACTCAGATCTCCATAAAGAAAGGAAGAGATTCAAAGAAGGAATACATGAAACTAAAATAAGAATTATTCTTATTTTTTTTTAAAGATTTTGTTTATTTATTCATGAGAAACACACAGAGAGAGGCAGAGACATAGGCAGAAGGAGAAGCAGGCTCCCTGTGGGGAACCCAATGTGGGACTTGATCCCAAGACCCCAGGATCACAATCTGAACTAAAGGCAGATGCTCAACCACTGAGCCACCTAGGTGCCCCAAATTTTTTTTATTCTTAACTGATTCAACAGGTAATAGTTTGTTCACAAACATAATAGCAACTATGTATTCAATTACATATGCTTAGGTATTATTATATATAAGTGAAATGAATAACAACAATTGTATAAACAATGAGAGGAAGGAATTAAGATAATTTTGTTATTATAAAGTACTGACACTAACTGTGAAGCGTATAGTGTTGTTTGAAAGTGGATTTGGGTTACTTGTAAATGCATATTGCAAACTCTAGGGTGACAACTAGAAAGGGTAAAAAAAAAAAGCATAACCAGTATGCTAAGAAATAGGAGAAAATGAAATCATATAAAGTGCTCAATTAAAACAAAAAATGCAGAAAAAGAGTGGAAGACAAAAACAGGAACAGAAATCAAGGGCAGCAAATAGAAAACAGTACTAAATATGGTAGATATAATCCAACTATATCAGTAATCACTTTGAAGGTCAATGGTCTAAATGTACCAGTTAAACACAGAGACTGCCAGAATGGATCAAAAAGCATGACCCAACTATATGCAGTCTATGAGAAATCTATCTTAAATCTAAAGACACAGATAAATTAAAAGTAAATGGTGGAGAAAAATATGCCATGCTAACGCTATTCAAAAGAAAGTAGAAGTAGCTATGTTAGTGTCAGACAGAGTATACTTCTTTTTTTTTTTTAATGATAGTCACAGAGAGAGAGAGAGAGGCAGAGACATAGGCAGAGGGAGAAGCAGGCTCCATGCACCGGGAGCCCAAAGTGGGATTCGATCCCAGGTCTCCAAGATCGTGCCCTGGGCCAAAGGCAGACCCTAAACCACTGCGCCACCCAGGGATCCCAGACAGAGTATACTTCAAAGTAAGAAGTGTTATCAGGGATAAAGAGGGGCATTATTACACAATGGTAAGGAGTCAATTCTCCAATATGACATAACAGTTCTTTTTTTTTTTTTTTTTGACATAACAGTTCTTAATGTTTAAGTGCCTAAAAATAGAGCATCAAACTACATGAGGCAAAAACTGATAGAACTGCAAGGAGAAATAGTTAAATCCATTATCATGATTACAGCAACATTCTTCTATTGGAAATGGACAGATCTGGCAAGCAGAAAATCAGTAAGGATGTAGGTGAATTCAACAACACCATTAATCAACTGGGTATAGCTGATATCTATAGGCTCTTTCATCCAGTAATGGTGGAATACATAATTTTTTTCAAGCTTACATGGAACACCTACCAAAGGAGACCAAATGCTTAGCCATAAAATCACCTTTAAAAAATGTAAAGGATAGAAATTGTATGATGTCTCTATTCAGACCACAGGGGAATTAAACTAGAAATCAATAACAGAAAGATCAATGGAAAAATCCCAAAATATGTAGGGATTAAATAACATACCTATAAAAAGCACATGGGTCAAAGAAGAAATCTTAGGACAAATTAAAAGTATTTTGAGGGGCACCTGGCTGGCTTAGTCAGCAGAGCATGCAGCTCTTGATGTTGGGGTTGTAGGTTTGAGCCCCACATTGACTGTAGAGATTACTTAAAAAATAAAATCTTGGGCAGCCGGGGTGGCTCAGCGGTTTAGTGCTTATCAACAACTTATCAAATTTTTGGGATGCAGTAAAAGCAATGCTTAAAGGGAAATTTGTAGCATTGAATGCATATATTAGAAAGGAAGAAAGATTTGGGGTGTCTGGGTGGCTCAGTCAATGAAGCATCTTAGTCCTGATTTAAGCTTAGGTCATGATCTCAGGATGGTGAGATCAAGCCCCTCATTGGGCTCTATGCTGGGCCTGGACCTTGCTTGTGATTCTCTCTCTCTCTCTCTCTCTCTCTCTCTCTCCCCCTCCCCCTGCTCACACACTCTCTCTCTAAATATAAATTTTAAAAAAGAAAGTTCTAAAATCAATAAGGTAAACTTTCACATTGGGAAACTAGAAAAAGAAGAGTAAATTAAATCCAAAGTAAGCAGATTAAAAGAAATTATAAGAATTAGAACTAAGTCAATAAATTCAAATACAGGATATCAGTAGAGAAAATTAACAAAAACAAAAGTAGGGGTTTTTTTTAAAGATCAGTAAAACTGATAAGCCTCTGTTTGGGCTAAGAAAAAAAAAAAGAGAACACAAACTACTAACATCAGAAGTGAAAGAGGAAAGATCACTACAAATGTGATGGAAATTTAAAGGATAATAAAACAATACTATGAAAAACTATGCCCCAAAATTTGGTAACCTGGATGAAATGGATTCTTTGAAAGACACAGTCTTTTTTTTAAAGATTTTATTTATTTATTTGAGAGAGAGAGGGTAATAAAGAGAACACAAGCAGGGAGAGGGGCAGAGGGAGAAGCAGGCTCCCCACTGAGCAGGGCCCCTGATGTGGGGCTTGATCCCAAGACCCTGAGATCATGACCCAAGCTGAAGGCAGCTGCTTAACCGACTGAGCCACCCATGCATCCCTGAAAGACACAATCTGCCAAAACTCACAGAAGAAGAAATAGATGGTCTGAATAAGTTTATATGTATTAAAGAAATTGAATCAATAGTTAATTACCATCCAAAACAGAAAGCACCAGGCCCAGATGGGTTCCCTGGTAAATTCTATCAAACATTTAAGAAGACATTATATCAATCTTCTACAATATCCTTTAGAGAATAGAAGCAGCATGAATATTTTCCAAATTATTCCATGAGGCCAGCATTATCCTAATACCAAAGCCAGACAAAAACATTACAAAAAAAGAGAAAACTATAGATCAAGATCTTTCATAAATAGGGGCACCTATGTGGCTTAGTCAAAGTGTCAGTTAGCTAGGAACAGAAGGAAACAACTGTCTTAACTTGATAAAGACTATCTACAAAAACCCACAGGTAACATCATACTTAATGATGAAAAATTTGAAGATTTCTCAATAGTATCAGATATAAGGCAAAGATGTCGACTCTCACCACTCCTTTTCAATATTATACTGGAAGTCTTTGCTAATGTAATAAGATAAGAAGAGAAAATTAAGAATTATATAGATTGGGAAGGAAGATATAAAAATGTCTTTGCTCACAGATGGCATAACTATCTATGTAAAAATTCTGAAAGAATTGACAAAAAGCTCCTGGAACTGACAAGCTATTATAGTAAGGTTGCAAGATATAAAGTTAATATATAAAAGATAATCAGTTTCCTATATTCCTTAACAAAATATGTACAAGATCTAAAAGACAAAACTTCAATAGTCTGATGAATAAAATTTAAAAAGAAATATAAATAAATGGAAGGGTATTACACATTCATGAACAGGAAGACTCAATATTGGGGCACCTGGGTGGCTCAGCGGTTGAGCATCTGCCTTTGGCTCAGGGCATGATCCCAGGGTCCTGGGATCGAGTCCCACATGGGCTCCCTGCAGGGAGCCTGCTTCTCCCTCTGCCTGTGTCTCTGCCTCTCTGTGTCTCTCATGAATAAATAAATAAAACTTTTTTTTTAAAAAAGGAAGACTCAATATTGTCAAGATCAGCCCTTACAACTTGACCTGTAGTTTCAGTGCAATCTCAGTCAAGATTTCAGTGATTGACAAACTAATTCAAGCTTATTTGGAGAGGCAAAATACTCAGAATAGCCAACACAATATTTAAAAAGAACAAAGTTTGAATACCAACACTACTTTGTGACTTACTATAAAGCAAAAGTTAATAAAGACGGTGTGATATTGGTGAAAGACTAGATAAATAGATCAATGAAATAGAACACAGCCTAGAATTAGATACACATATCAACTGATCTTTGACAAAGGATCAAAGGCAATATAATAGAGCAAAGATAGTCTAATCAGCAAATGCCACTAGGCAAATTGGGCACCCACATACAAAACAAAACAAAAAAATGAATCTAGGCATAGACCTTACATCCTTCACAAAAATTAACTAAAAATGGATCACAGACCTAAATGCAAAATGCAAAACCCATAAAACTCCTGAGAAGATAACATAGATGATATTGCATATGGTGATGCCTCTTCAAAGAGCAAAGGCATTCACGAAAGAATATTGATAAGCTAAACTTCATTACAATTCAAATCTTCTGCTCTACAATTTACACACTCAATGCAAATCCTATTAAAATGCTATTGTCTTTCTTCACAGAGTTGGAACAAGTAATCCTAAGATTTGTATGGAGCAAGAAAAGACCTCGAATAGCCAGAGGAATGTTGAAAAAGAAAACCAAAGCTAGGGGCATCACAATGCCTGACTCAAGTTGTATTACAAAGCTGTGATCATCAAGACAGTATGGTACTGGCACAAATACAGACACAGAGATCAATGGAACAGAATAGAGAACCCAGAAATGAACCCTCAACTCTATGGGCAACTCATCTTTGACAAAGCAGGAAAGAATATCCAATGGAAAAAAAAGACAATTTCTTCAATAAATGGTTTTGGGAAAATTGGACAACCACATGCAGAAGAGTGAAACTTGACCATTCTCTTACACCATACACAAAGATAAACTCAAAATGATGAAAGATCTAAATGTGAGACAAGAACCCATCAAAATCCTAGAGGAGAACACAGGCAACACCCTTTTTGAACTTGGCCACAACTTCTTGAAAGACACATCTATGAAGGCAAGGGAAACAAAAGCAAAAACGAACTATTGGGGCTTAATCAAGATAAAAAGCTTCTGCACAGCAAAAGAAACAGTCAACAAAACTAAAAGACAACCTACAGAATGGGAGAAGATATTTGCAAATGACGTATCAGGTAAAGGGCTAGTATCCAAGATCTATAATGAACTTACAAACTCAACACCCAAAAAACAAACAATCCAGTCAAGAAATGGATAGAAGACATGGACAGACATTTCTCCAAAGAAGACCTGCACATGGCCACAAACACATGAAAAAATGCTCCACATCACTTGCCTTCAGGGAAATACAAATCAAAACAACAATGAGATATCACCTCACACCATCCAGAATGGTGAAAATTAACAAGACAGTAAACAACAAATGTTGGAGAGGATGTGGAGAAAGGGGAACCCTCTTGCACTGTTGGTGGGAATGTGAACTGGTGCAGCCACTCTGAAAAACTGTGTGGAGGTTCCGTAAGGAATTAAAAATAGAGCTATGCTACAACCAGGCAATTGCACAACTGGGTATTTACCCCAAAGATACAGATGTAGTGAAATGACAGGACACCTGCACCCCAATGTTCATAGCAGCAATGTCCACAATAGCCAAACCATGGAAGGAGCCATGATGTCCTTCTACAGATGAATGGATAAAGAGGATGTAGTATATATGGACAATAGAATATTAGCCATAAGAAAGGACAAATACCTACCATTTACATTGACGTGGGTGGAACTGGAGGGTATTATGTTGAGTGAAATAAGTCAACCAGAGAAAGACAATTATCATATGGTTTCACTCATATGTGGAATATAAGAAAGAGTGAAAGGGACCATAAGGGAACTGAGTGGGAAAAGATTAGAGATAGAGACAAACCATGAGAGACTCCTAACTCTAGGAAACAAAAGGTTGCAGAAGGAGAGGTGGCTGGGGGATGGGGTAACTGGGTGACGGGCACTGAGGGCACTTGATGGGATGAACACTGGGTGTTATACTATATCTTGGCAAATTGAATTTACGTAATTTTTTTTAAAAAGAAAAACTGCAAAAGAGAACATCAAGAGAATTAGAATACAAGTCACAGACTAGGAGAAAATATTTGCAAAAGACACATCTGATAAAGGACTATTATCTAAAATACACAAAGAACTCTGAAAATTCAACAGCAAGAAAGCATACATTCTGATTTTAAAATGGGCAAAGACCTTTACAAACTCATCACCAAAAAAGAAATATAGGTGACAAATAAACATGAAAAATGCTCTACATTGTATGTCACCAGAGAAATGCAAATTAAGACAACAATGAGCTATCGCTATACACCTATTAGAATAGCCAAAATCTGGAACACTACAACACCAAATACTGGTGAGAATGTGAAGTAACAGGAACTCTCATTCGTTGCTGGTGGGAATGCAAAATGATACAGCCACTTTGGAAGACGTTTTGGCAGTTCATTACAAAACTAAACATACTCTTGCCTAACAATCCAGCAATCAAGTTCCTTGGTATTTACACAAAGCATTTGAAAACTTGTCCACACAAAAACCTGCACACAGATGTTTATAGCAGCTTTATTCATAATTGCCAAAACTTAGAAGCAGCCAAATGTCCTTCACTAGGTAAGTGGATAAATAAAGTATAATGTATCCAGACGATGTAATATTATTTAGCCCTAAAAATAAATTCACTATTAAGCCATGAGAATATATAGAGCAAACTTAAATGCATTTTACTGACTGAGAGAAGCCAATCTGATAAATCTCTATAATGTATGATTTCAACCACATGACATTCTGGAAGAGGCAAAACTGGAGACACTAAAAAAATCAGTGGTTCCTAGGATTGGCAGTGGCAAGGAGTGATGAATAAGCAGAACAAAGGGATTTTTAAAAAATATTTTATTTATTTATTCATGATAGACACAAAAATTGAAAGAGAGACAGAGACACAGGCAGAGGGAGAAGCAGGCTCCATGCAGGAAGCCTGACATGGGACTCGATCCCAGAACCCTGAGATCATGCCCTGGGCTGAAGGCAGGTGCCCAACCGCTGAGCCACCTGAGCTGCCCAGAACACAAGGATTTTTAAGGCAGTGAAAATATTCTGTATAATATTATAAATGATGGATGTCATTATATATTTGTCCAAACTCATAAAATGCACAGTAACAAGAATGAATCCTAAGGTAAAGTAAGGATTCTGAGTGACTATGATGTGCCAGTGTAGATCCCTCCTTGGTAAAAAATAGACCATCCTGGTTAGGTGATGCTGATAATGAGGGAGGCTCTGCACGTGTGGATCAGGAGATACAGGGGAAATCTGTGTACCTCTCTCAAAGTTTTGTTGTAAATCTAAACCTGCTCTAAAAAAATAAAGTCTTAGTAGACTTTAGTCTGACTAACTAAACAGTAGACTGTTAGTACAACAACAAAAACCCAATGTAGCGATAAACAAACAGTCCCACAGTTCTTCCTCCATACACGTTCATATACCAGAATTAGAGTTGATATCACACTGGTTATCAGCTTAGTGGGAAAACTTCCAGATTTTTACAATGTAGAGTATTTCTAAACATACAAATTGTCTCAGTAATGCAGAAAAAGGTGAAATATAATAGAAAATGCTAGAGTACATAGCATGTGGTAAGGATAAATATCATTACAAGGTTATATATATGTTTCAAGATATTTACATATATGTATACAAACAAAAATTTCTACGTACACACACACAGACACATACATACACACATATATAATGCAAGAATGTATCTGCTCTGTTACCATGCATTTAATACATTTATCCCTATGAATCATGGTCAAAAAGCCTGAATATCTTTGATCTAGAATAATTTTCATCAAAGTATGGTCCGGAATGCTTGGGTAAAACATACCTGGTCTCTAACTCAAACCTTTTAAAAAAGAGTTCAATTGAACAATGATTCAAAGTGTCCTCACCTAATTTGAAAAACTAACCCTTCTTACGGTGCTAATGAGGAAGGGCTATACTCCAGGACAATTAAATTAGAGTCCCAGAGGATTCTTACATGATTCCAATGGGCAGCCAAGATTGAGAACCCCTGGATTCTACAGAGGTCTTTGGAAACAGGTACTGAGAGTTATAAGTCAAGTAGAAAAGAGAGAGTAGCATTTATATGGGCCAATCATTTTACTCCTTCTATGCCAGTGGCTATCTTTATTCTCTATCAGAATAAAGCCCTGGAAGGCTTGTTAAAACAGATTTATGAACCCTTGTCCCCAGAGTTTCTGATTCAGTAGAGTTAAGTGGGGCCCAAGAATTTGCACGTCTAACTAATTCCCACATAATGCTGTTTCTGCTGGTCTGAGGATTACATTTTGAGAACCAATGATCTATGAAAAGGATCAGCCATATCCAGTCCAAATGGGTATTTTAAGACATGCTGCTTAAGCATATTAAGCATAACCAAATGGGATTTATTCTAGGTATACTAAACTGATTCAACATTTAAAAATTAATGTAATCTATCACACCAATTGGCTAAAGAAGAAAAATTATTTTTCTTGCAGATGCAGAAATATATTTGATAAAAATCAACATCCAGGGGCAGCCCAGGTTGCTCAGTGGTTTAGCGCTGCCTTTGGCCCAGGGTGTGATCTCACCTTCCCAGGATTGAGTCCCCCACCGGGCTCCCTGCATGGAGCCTGCTTCTCTCTCTGTGTCTCTCATTAATAAATAAATAAAATTTAAAACAAAATCAACATCCATATATGATTAAAAAAAACTTTCAGCAAACTTCTTAGTTATCCAGTTCTGTTTGCTGGATGAGAGGAGCCTAGGATCCTCCTACTATGCTGCTACCTTAGCCCTTCAATGAACTTCATAAGGCAGAAATTTAGGTTATTGATTTGAAATATTGTTTTCAATGCAGGTATTTATAGCTATAAATTTTCCTGCAAACATATTTGCTGCCCAAGAGTTTTTTGTGGATGTTTTTGTGTTTTCATTTTTACCTATTTCAATGTATTTTCTAATTTTCTTTGTGATTTCTTTGACTAGTTGGTTATTATGGAGTGTTTTCATTTCTACATATTTGTGAATTTCCCCAATTTTCTATTATTGATTTCTAATTTCATTCCCTTATTGTCAGAGAATATATTTTGTATGATTTTAATCCTTTTAAACTTATTAATACTTGTTTGGTGGCCTATGTTCCATGTGCACTTGAGAATATGTATTCTGGTGTTGTTGGGTAGCATATTCTTTGATATCTGTTGGATTCAGTTGGTTTCTAGTGTTGTTAAGTCTTTCATTTTCTTGCTGGTCTTCTATGTAGTCATTCTATCCATCACCAAAGTGGGTTATTGGAGTTTCCAACTCTCATTGTTGATTTGCTTATTTCTTCCATCAATTCCATCAGTTTTTACTTCATGTATTTTGGGAGTTCTGTTGTTAGATACATATATTTATGGTTATTATTATCATATCTTCCCGATAGATTGACCCTTTTATCATTACATTATGTCCTTCTTTTTCTCTAGTAACAATTTTATCTTAAAGTCTACTTTTAAAGACTTTTCTTTTGAATATATTTTACTTTTTAACTATTTTTGCCTTAACGTGTATTTTACATGATATTAATATAGCCACTCCAGCTGTCTTGCTCACTATTGCATGGAATATCCAGTTCCATCCTTTTACTTTCAACCTATCTGTGTCTTTGAATCTAAAATACGTCTCTTGTATGCAGAATCTATTTTGATTATATTTTTTAAAAGTCAATTCTGCCAATTTCTGCCTTTTAATTGGAGAATTTAATCCACCATTTACACCTAACATAATTATTGATAAAGTATTATTTGTCATTTTTCTGCTTTTTATGTCTTATGCTTTTCTGTTATTCCTTAGTTTCTCCATTACTGCTTATTTTGTGTTACATATATTATATATATATATTATATTATATTGTAGCATTTTAATTCACTTGTCATTTTTGTTCCAATATTCTTTTGAGTAAGGTTTTAGTTGTTATCCTGGGGATTATTAATAACATCCTAACTCATTATAATCTAGTTTAGATTAAAATCAACTTAACTTTAATAGTACATAAAACTTTTATCCTACATAGCAACATTTTCCCCCTGCTTTATTTTGTTATTGCCATAAACTCTATTTTTCTAGACTTTGTGTCCACCAAATTAAATTTATATGTATTGTGCTATGATTTGTCTTTTGTCATATGGGGAAACAAAAAGGAATTACAACAAATAGAGCATGTATGTCATCTTTTAGATTTACCTATATAGTTGCCTTTACAAGTGTTCTTTATTTCATCATATGACTTCTAAGGACAGGCATACTTTGGACATATTGTGGGTTTGGCTCCAGACTATTACAATATCACAATAGAGTCAAAGGAATTTTTTGTTTTCCCAGTATATATAAAGTTATGTTTATACTATAATGTAGTCTATGAAGTGTGCAATAGCATTATGTCTAAAAAAAACAAAGAATGTATCTTAATTTAAAAATACTTTATAGCCAAAATATGCTAGCCATCATCTGAGCTTTCAGTGAGTCATAACTGCTGATAACAGATCACTATAACAAATATAATGATGAAAAAGTTAAAAATATTGTGAGAATTACCAAAACATGATTTGGAGGCATGAAGTGAGCAAATGCTTTTGGAAAAAATGGTGCCAATAGACTTGCTCAACACAGGGTTGTTACAAACCTTCAATTTCTAAAAAATGCAATATCTGCAAAGTACAATAAAACAGAAGGCAATAAAAGAAGGTATTCGTGTACTGCCTACTGTCTTTTCTCTTCATTCCAAAGCACTCCCTGTAACATTTCTCATACTGTAAATCTGCTAGTGACAAAATCTCTCCGTTTTTGTTTATCTGGGAATGTCTTAATTTTTCCTACTTTTTTGAATGATATTTTTTCTACAAATAGCAATCTTGGTTTATAATTTCTTTCAGCACTTTGAATATGTCATTACACTGTTTTTCTGGCATCCGTGCTTTTTGATGACTAATCAGCTGTTAATCTTATTGAGGATTACTTTTATATGGTAAGTTGGTTTTCCCTTTTGCTCCTTTCAAGATTCTCTTTTTTTCCCCCATTTTTCAATAGTGTGATTATTATGTTTTGCAGTACAGGTCTTTTCGGGTTTATCTTACTTGGAATTCAATGTCTTTTTGGGTGTGCAGATTAATACTTCCAATCAATTTTTTGAAGTTTTTGGCCATTTTTTATTCAGATATGTTTCTACTTTTCCCTCTTTTTCCTCCCTTCCAAGAGCTCCCATTATGTATGTTTACTATGCTTCACAATGTCCCATAGTTCTTTGACACTTGGCTAATTTTTCTTTATTCTCTTTTATTTCTGTTCCTCAGACTTGATAATCTCAATTGACCTATCTTTGGGCTCTCTAATTCTTTCTTCTGCCTACTCAAAACTACCATTGAGCCCCTAATCAATTTTTCATTTCATTTTATTTTTTTAAGATTTTATTTATTTATTTGAGAGAGAGAGCACAAGCTGGGTGGGGGAAGCAGAGGGAAAGGGAGAAGTAGACTTCTACTGAGCAAGCAGCTTGATGCGAGGCTCAAGCCCAGGGCCCTGGGATCACAACCTGAGCCAAAGGCAGATCAACCAACTGAGCCACCCAAGTAACCCCCAATTTTTCATTTTAGATGTAATTTTAAATTCCAGAATCTGTATTTGGTTTCTTTTTATCATTTCTATTTCCTTATTGATATTCTTTAGCTGCTGAGACTTGTCCTTATATTTTCTTTTAGTTCTTTAGGCTTGTTTTCCTTTAGCTCTTTATTTTTTAAGGATTTTATTTATTTATTCATGAGAGACACAGAGAGAAGGCAGAGCCATAGGCAGAGGGAGAAGCAGGCTCCCTGCAAGGAGCCCGATGTGGGACTCAATCCCTGATCCCGGGGTCATGCTCTGAGCCAAAGGGAGACAGACGCTCACCCGCTAAGCCACTGAGCCACCCAGGCATCCCTCCTTTAGCTCTTTAAACATATTTAAAATAGCTGCTCTAAACTCTGCCTAGTAAGTCCAATATTTGGATTTCCTCAGTGATAGTTTTTATTAATTGCTTATTTTCTTGTGTATGGGTCATCCTTTCTTGTTTGTTTGCATATCTTCTAATTATATTTTTGAAAGATATACATTTCCAATAGTATAATGGGGGCAACTCTGCAAATCTCCTGACCAGGATTTATTGCTGCTGCTTTTTAGTAGTTGTTTGTTTAGTGACTTTTCTGAACTAATTTTGTAGTCTGTATCTTAATCATGTGTGTTCACTGAAAGTCTCTACTTGGTTGGCTTAGTAGTCAGCTAATGATTGGATAGCATTTTCCTTAGATGTCTAGAACCAATAAGTCTCTTAATCTTTGCCTGGGGGCTGTGTGTGTGTGTGTGTGTGTGTACATATGTTTGTGACATAGAGAGTTGGGGGATGACTTCAACATTCTACCCAGTAGTTTATAATTCCATTTTAGCCTTCAATTCCTGCTTGTGCAGACTCTCAAGTTCAGTCAGAGATGAGAGACTACAGCTTTCTTTGTCTTTCATGAGCATGTTAATAGCTCTATGTATGTTTTTGACCTTCTAAATACTCAAAAATATATTGGTGCTTTTCAAAGTCTCTGTGGATATCTCATTCCTCAGCTTTTTATTTTCAGTTCCCTGGCTAGTTTATTGTTTGCCTCAATTGCTATCTGTCACTTCAGGCAGATGTGATGTTCAAACATTTGAGAAATTCTCCTCCATCACCCAGGGAGGAATGTTTATCACTAGGAGAGTTTAAGTGAGCTCAAAAAAGGACAAGCCTTTCAAGTAGTGCCTTCCAGAGAATGACTTGGTAATGATTAGTATTTGGGGGTAAAGTTCTAAAAGATCTTCAGCCCTCCTCTACTTTCTCCAGGACTGAGAATGGAGGTTGTTATTTTTCAACACTGTTGTGGAGCTGGGGAGAAGTGGATGCAACTAGGATTAGTTAAAATGCCACAAATCTTGCTTTTCTTATGATGCAGGTGGGTTTCCTGACTAAACACCTCCCTATGTTGCTACAAGCCTTTGGTTAGTCTCCAGAGTACTAAAAAGTTGACTTTGATAATTCTTATTGCTTTTATGAAGGACCAAAATCTCAGAGTTCCTCACTCTGACATTTTCACTGATTCCTCTCTTATTTTTTTTTTGACAACTCATCTTGTAATGGAAAATCATCCATTTTTAAGGAAACAGTGACAAGGTTACTTTTCTGAACTTTTTATGTTTGTTTTGTTAATCCAACTGTGGCTAAAATGACATTATTAATGAATCTACTTTTGAAGCCAAATATGATACACTCTATTATTATTTCTCTAGACATTCTCACTGAAAAAGAAACAAAATTTAAAAATCAAATTTATGTCTGAATCAACATTTTCAGAATCATAGTTACAAAAAATTATAAATGCACACAATGTTTTAAAGATGATAAATTATATAGAAGCAAGAAAAAAGAAAAAAGCAATTTCTGCCTAGAAGAGTTTAGATTCTATATAATGCTGAGATTGCAACACATAAACTATTCCAAGTTAAAATTAAGACTGACACAGCAATGAATCAAATTCTATTTCATCTTTCTTTGAAGATGCTATAAGTTTAAAATAAAGTGTCAACTTGCCTTAACTTGGACTTCTTTGTTACTTTAAAGAGTTAACCTGAAACATACTAGTTCTATCATTTGGAACTGAGTTTTGAGCTACTTCCAAATTGTATACATTCTTCCTAAAGGAAATGACAAAAAAAAATGAAAATTAAAAAAAAGAAAATTTTACCTGCAATAGATCAATAATGAAACTAATTAAAATGTGGGTAATTTTAAATGCAAACAATCTGTGAATTTCTCACACAAGTTTGTATAATGGCATAATCATTAACAGATCTGAAGTGGGATATGGATTTGACTTCAAAACCTTTATAAATTTTCTGTCAGAATTTGAAAGTGTGTGTGTGTTAAAAAATCAGCTGCCTTATTTGATTTTTGAGTATGTCTTGTATTAACAGTAAAGGAAGAATTTGCTAAAATTGATCAGATTAGTGGCATGTGGGTGGGATTCTGGCAGCATACCAAATATTCACATGAAAAATAAATGCAAACCCTGGAGCAAAACATGCCTCCTTGCATGGAGGACTTGGCCACATGTTATAGCTGGAACCTGTGTAGAGGCAAATGTATAGGATGCACTACATTTCCATTCTCTGTCCTTTCAGCACCCTCCAAAACATGATTCTTTCTGTGCAAAATGGTGATACAAATTTTGTTGCCAATATCTAGATTTCAGATGAAAATAGAAGCTCTGAGGACAATTCCTGAGTCCTTTATCCTTAGATTTCAGAGGCAGATAGTGCCTTCAGATATTAGTTCGAGGTCTAGAATTTTTATTCTAGTTTGTTCTGTAAATGGGTGTTTTACTTTACTTTATGATGATTAAAAAAACAAAATGTACAGAGTCCCCTTGCATGCAAAGCAAGTCATCAAGTCATCATTCAGTGAGTTAACATTCACAGCCGTAGTCCTCCAGACACTTCAAGTATGAAGTAGACAGCATTGCCATGGTTACGCATAAAAGAAAGCTGCACAAAGCAAGCCCATTGCACAGCGTTATTCACATACTGTGGGTAGTGCAAGAGGCAATTGGGAGGCTGTATGTTTAGAGGATGTGGGAATATGAAAACCTGCCCTGTCATGGAACAGTCAGTCATGGCTCTCTAACTCATTATATAAGGGCTGATGTGGTCTCATTCCTTAATGGTTCAAGACATAATTAAGCTGAATTCTGACAATACAGAGACTCAGAATTAGTCATTTATTCAAGAATCAAATATTAATTGAGTACTCACCATGTGCCAGGAATGGTTTAGGGAGAAACCAGGGACATCAAGGAAACAAAGCTACAAAGCACTTCCTTCCCAGTGAAAACTACATTTAGAAGTTCTCTTCATGGGGGCTTCTGGGTGGCTCAGTCAGTTGAGCATCCACCTCTTGGTTGCAGCTCAGGTCATGATCTCAGGGTTCTGAGATGGAGCCCCTTCAGGCTCCCTACTCTCTCTCTCCTCTGCCCCTCCCCCTGCTAGTGCACACACACACTCTCTCTCTCTCTCAAATAAATGTCTTTTTTAAAAAAGAAGTTCTCTGGGGGATCCCAGGGTGGCTCAGTGGTTTAGCGCTTGCCTTTGGCCCAGGGCGTGATCCTGGAGTCCCCCGAGTCCCCCGATCGAGTCCCCCATTGGGCTCTCTGCATGGAGCCTGCTTCTCCCTTTGCCTGGGTCTCTGCCTCTCTTTCTCTCTCTCTCATGAATAAATAAATAAAATCTAAAAAAAAAAATGAAGTTCTCTTCACAGCACCAAGAAGCAGTGTTTCTTAGGTAAAATTTGTAACTGAAGAATAGTGAAAAACACTTATTAATATATACTAATATGTTGCTTCTCTGTTATGCTTATGATGCTGGGCCTTAAAGAATTCATAGCATCTAGATAGATGACAGGGAAAATCATGATGAAAGGAATAGCATGAGTAAAGGCACAGAGGCAGAACTAAATAGAAAACAGTGAGAAATTCAGATTTTTAAAAAAGATTTTATTTATTTATTCATGAGAGACACAGAGAGATAGGCAGAGACACAGGCAGAGGGAGAAGCAGGCTCCATGCAGAGAGCCCGATGTGGGACTCGATCCCGGGACTCCAGGATCATGCCCTGAGCTGAAGGCAGATGCCCAACCACTGAACCACCCAGGCATCCCTAGACTTTTTTTTAAACAAAATAACTTGAAGGTCTCAGTTATGTGATACAGAAATGGGGTGCTTTCTGTATAAATTTAATTTTTTAAAAATTTATTTATTTATTTATTTATTTATTTATTTATTTATTTATGATAGTCACAGAGAGAGAGAGAGAGAGAGAGAGAGAGAGGCAGAGACACAGGCAGAGGGAGAAGCAGGCTCCATGCACCGGGAGCCTGTTGTGAGACTTGATCCCGGGTCTCCAGGATTGCACCCTGGGCCAAAGGCAGGCGCTAAACCACTGCGCCACCCAGGGATCCCTAAATTTAATTTTTTAATGAAAAATAAAATGCAAATATAAATTGTTCCATTTTACCAGTAGACTTCTCTTCTAGAAATGTAGTATAACATTTTGATCAAATAAGACATTGTATATAGAAACATTTTGAAAATTTTTAAGTTCTCTGACAAATGCATTATTTATTCTTATTTTCCTTACCTACTCCATCAGAGAAAGCAAAAATGAGAGTGAGAAGAAAACTCATATGTCAGTCATTATTTGGCTATATCTTCTTGAGACTGCAATAATTTCCTAATTTTTTCTCTTTTCTTTCCCTTTCTTTTCTTTTCATTTATTCATTAATTCAATAGGTATTTGACGAACACTTCCTTTTTATCAGGTACTGTTATCTCTGCTAAACATATATCAGTAAAGAGAGCAGACAAAAATTCTTGTACTCGCGCAGTTTACATTATAGTGGGGGGAGAGAAATAGTTTATTAGTTGATGATACGTGCCAAGGAGACAAATTAAGTAGGGAAGAGAGCAGGAAGTATAAATGTAGGGTAGAGTAGAGAAGTTATAGAGATGACCTCATTGAAAAGGTGATAGTGGGCATCCCGGGTGGCTCAGCGGTTTAGCGCCACCTTCAGCCCAGGGCGTGATCCTGGAGACCTGGGATCGAGTCCCACGTTGGGCATCCCTGCATGGAGCCTGCTTCTCCCTCTGCCTGTGTCTGTGCCTCTCTCTGCATCTCTCTGTGCCTGTCATGGATAAATAAATAAAATATTTTTTTAAAAAAGAGAAAAAGTGATAGTTTAACAAAAACTTGAAGGAGTGATTCATTTAGATATCTGAAACAAGAGTGTTCTAAGCAGAGGGAAAAGCCAGTGCAAAGGCCCCAGGACAAGTTTATGCCAAGATATTTAAGGAGTGGCAAATCAGCCAATGTAGTAAGAGTAGAAGCAAGGAGGGTGAGAGAAGTCAGAAAGGTGTGTGCGTATGTGTGTGTACTATGTGTTAGGGAAAGGGGGTGCAGATGGTATAAGGCCTGGTAAGCCTTTACGCTGAGTGAGATGGGAAGCCATTGTTCATTTTGGCTTTGACATGGGTCTATTTAATAATGCAATCCACAAAAAGATTTGCAGGTTTTATTTAATTAATTTATTTATTTAGATTTTATTTATTTATTCATGAGAGACACAGACAGAGAGGAAAGAGCCACCCAGAGTTAGGAGTCTCTCATGGCTTGTCTTCCTCTCTAATTTTTCCCCACTCGTTTCCCTCCTTTTCCTTATAGTCCCTTTCACTATTTCTTATACTCCACATATGAATGAAACCATATGATGATTGTCCTTCTCTACTCAGCATAAGATTTGCAGGTTTTAAATGATAATAATATAAACAGAAATATACCAAAAATGACATTAAGGGAAATATGCAGAGCTGATTCCAGTTCAGTGCATTATTATCTATATGCAGCATATCTTAATCAGAGGAAGATTCCCAATCTATATATTTTTTTATTTTTATTTTATTTTTATTTTTTGTTATTATTTATGATAGTCACACACAGAGAGAGAGAGAGAGAGAGGCAGAGGCATAGGCAGAGGGAGAAGCAGGCTCCATGCACCGGGAGCCCGATGTGGGATTCGATCCCGGGTCTCCAGGATTGCGCCCTGGGCCAAAGGCAGGCGCCAAACCGCTGCACCACCCAGGGATCCCAGATTCCCAATCTATAACTTTGTGAAACTCTATCCATCTTCCAACTCTACCAAAGATAAGATATTGTGTGATACATAGTCACATCCCATTGTCTTTAGCCCTTCCAAATGTGAGAGGATGTAGGAAGAGACCATAAACATGGTTCTTCCCCAGAGGTTTCCACAAATTTATTCATTCCCCTTTAGCTTCCTGCTCCACTTCTAGTCTGGTGATCTAAGAGGCTTGCCTCTCTCCCATAGCAGCTCCACAAAAGCTAGAGGTTTGTCTGTCTTGTTCAACAAAGGTATTCCAGAGCCTAAAAGAGTCCTTGACCAGAGGATTTTGTATGAATTTATAAAACAAAGGGCTAGATGCTCAAACATAATAGCTCAGAATCCCTTATCTGGGGAATTCATTTTAATATACGTTCAGGATACCTTCTTCAGTCCAAATAAAATGATTCCATCAAACAGTGGTTGTATTAGGATTCTCCGGAGAAATTAGTATGTACAATAAATCATATATATATATAAACAATAACAACAATAGTGTGTACACACACACAAATGTATAATAGTGTTTATAATATGTAAAACAAATATTGTTTATATATTTAAAACAAATAGTATGTGTGTGGATATAGATATAGATATAGATATAGATATAGATATAGATATATAGATATAGATGTTGACTGGCAAGTCCTAAGATCTGCATTTAGCAAGCTAGAGACCCAGAAGAGCTGAAGGTATAAATTCCAGTCTCTCCATGTCTGAAAGCAGGAGAAGACTAGAGTCCCAGAGCAGAGGCAATCAGACAGAAAGAGTGAATTATCTTTTATTCATCCTTTTTGTTTTACTCAGGCCTTTAATTGATTGGATGAGACCCATTGACATTAAGGAGGGCAATCTGCTTTACTTAGCCTACCAATTCAAATGTTAATCTCCCTTAGAAACATCTTCACAAACACACCCAGAATAAGGTGTGACCAAAAATCTGGGCACTCTATGTGTATAAAATTAACCATCACAATGTATACAAAGGATGGGGAAGTGGGAAGTGATGTGCCCTGGGTGCAAGCCTAAGGGGATGTTATCTGCAGAGAATATAAAAGCAATAAAAACAACTGAAAGCAATCTTCTTTTCATTAGTACCATCTACCAGCAATTCTAAACAATATCAGTGATAACATAATTCTCCCTCTCCCAATCTTCTGTTTGTCTAAATTTGGAATGATTACTGTAATTATTGGTGAGATTTTTTTATTGTGGTAAAATATACAGAAAATAAAACGTATTATCTTAACCATTTTTAAATGTACAGTTAGAGGAGTTAAGTACATTTTGACTTAGTTCCTTTTGCATATATTCTGTAGATATTTTTTTGCTGTTACCATGGGGATTACACATAATTTTGTCATATAGAGAAGTGGGATGTTAAAAATTATCCACTCTGGGTGTCAAATATGCTAGCTATGCCACTGATATTAATACTGGAGCAAAAACATTCAACAGTGAGGTAACCATTTAGAAAATGACATTCTCACTCAATACTCATATTCATTCCTAGAGGAATCCTCATCCTCTTGAATGTTAAAATGCAGGGGCACCTGAGTGGCTCAGTGGTTGAGCATCTGCCTTTGGCTCAGGTCTTGATCCTCCTTCCTGGGATGGAATCTCGCTTCAGGCTCCCCGCAGGGAGCCTGCTTCTCCCTCTGCCTAGGTCTCTGCCTCTCTCTGTGTGTCTCTCATGAATAAATAAGTAAAATCTGTGTATGAAAAAAGAATGTTAAAATACAGACCTTCTTGCCTTGAGATTGTGGCAGAAGTTCTCAAACTGTGTCAAATTCTAAAGCAAGTGCCAGATAATCTATGAAGGACTTGCAGAAGAGGTGGCAAAAACCTGGCTTCCTCCCCTTAAGTCATCACATGCACAGAGCATACGAGATTAGTAGTGAGAAATTGTGTTGATGGAGAATTTTTTTTGGAGAAGGATTCATTGAGGTACTGTTATGTTTCTCCCCCCACCCCCTTCCTCATTTGGGTGGTTTAAGAAAACCACCTGGATAGCTGTGCCTTCTGGACTTTGGAGGCTGCAGGGATTGGAATAGAATTGGGCTTCCCTGAGGGCAAAGCAAGAAGAGAGGCTACTATAGAGTGAGCTGGTGGCAAGGGCTGGAGGTGCAATGATATCAGATTTCTTGAGAATCTGGTCTCGTCCTCAATTATATTAGACTCAATGCCCTCTTTTCACAATAAATATTTTATAATGCTCCTCTTTAATATTCTGAAATGAAATTTATAAATAATACAAGTGAACTACACACATGATTTAAAAAATAAAGAAGTAGAATGCTGTAACTGTAATAAAAAGAAGAAACAAAAAAAGAAAAGCACTTTATTTTTTTTTTAAGATTTCATCTATTTATTTGACAGAGAGAGGGAGAGAAAGCATAAGCAGGGGGAGTGGCAGGCAGAGGGAGAGGGAGAAGCAGACTCCCCACTGAGCAGAGAGCCTGGACGCTGGGATCATGACCTGAGCCAAAGGCAGACGATTAATCTACTGAGCCACCCGGGAGCCCCCAGAGAAGCACTTTTCAATATATATAGAGAGAATACACATTTCAATATATAAATGCTTTGGTATGACTATACCATATATAATGACACCATAAATCAAATGCTTACAACTACTTATAATGCATCTGGATTGAAGTGAAGTAACAGTATTCAATTGAGTATAATTAATGTTTCTTCTTTATATTTAACCATTCAAAATGAGGTCTAAGTAAGTGTATTCATATATGTGAATATGTGAAAGTCTGATATGAGTGTGTTGTATTGGTTATTTATATACCACACATGGTATGTCTGTTAGTAAAATGATTTTCTGAAATGGTGAACAATTCTTTGTAAATTTCAGAACAGAACAAAATCCAGTAGTCCTTTGATTTCTTCAGTGTTTGCAATTTTGGGAAATGTAGTGGATAGTAAACTCATGCAAAAAATACTTTTACTTATGTTTCCCATGTAAATGAATATCCCAAAGGATATTCAAAACCCATCCATGCAGTACTGAGAACAAGTGTTCACTTACTGGCAGAAACCCTAGTCTCTCTGGCCTTTATCTAGCCAAATGCCATTCAAATCTCACCCCCCACCAATAAACATCCAGAAGTACCCCATGAATTTCCAGTGCCCCCCACTGAGAAGTGCCTCATCTGTTGAGAAACAGAGCTTTAAATTTTACTGGATCTTTTCATATCTGAAAAACATTAAATAAGCTATGGGATCTGTCCAGGATTTCATTCAGGGCTGAGGAAGAAACAATTTGACAAAAAAAGCAATAGTAAGAAAGAAAAAAACTTGATTTCTATGCATACACTATATAGTTTAGTTGGTTCAATGAAAATTTGTATTAACAACAATGCTTGGGGATCCCTGAGTCGCTCAGCAGTTTAGCACCTGCCTTTGGCCCAGGACGTGATCCTGGAGTCCCGGCATCGAGTCCCATGTCAGGCTCCCTGCATGGAGCCTGCTTCTCTCTCTGCCTGTGTCTCTGCCTCTGTGTGTGTATGTGTGTGTGTGTGTGTGTGTGTGTGTGTGTGCGTGTGTCATGAATAAATAAATAAAATCTTCAAAAAAATAATGCTGGCAGTACAAGAATATGGTCAGTAAACAGCAGGTACAAGGACTCAGAGGTAGAAATAAGCTCACCACGTTTAAGGACTAGTAAGATGCTTAGAATGACTAGGGCTATAATGGTAGGAATGTAGAAAGCAAGGGGAAGAGTAAAAGAAAATAAAAGAGCAACTACATCACATGAATCCTTGTAAGCCTTGGAAAGGAGTTTCAATTTTATTTGAAATACAGTGGAAGGCAGAAATGTCACACAAACTGATTTGTGTCTGTAAAAGAGTATCTAAGTATACTGATCTGAGGAGTATAGGTTGTAAGAGACGAAAAATGGCTACAGAGTAAACATTTAAAAGGCCATTTCACTCTTTCAGGCAAGGGTTGGGGCTAGAATAGAAGCAGTCAGATGAAAATACTAAAGTAGGTCTCAGAGGTCTCAGTGATTGTACTTGCTGATGGATGACTGTAAATGGTATGGAGAGCGAAGCCATAATGGCCTTGACCCACTGTGGAGATAATGATACCCTTGACTGAGATGAGGGACACACTTGAGAACAGAATTTGATAGGTCATTAAAAAGACAACCATTTTTTCCCCTTCCATCAAAATATGTCTTGTTAGGAGAAAGACAAATGTGTTAAGTAGATAGTTAAGGACACGTAATTAGAAAATAGTCTTCTCAGGGGCACCTGAGTGACTCAGTCAGTTAAGCATCTAACTCTTGACTTCGCTTCAGGTCATGATCTCAGGGTCGTGAGATCAATCAAGCCCCATGTCGGGCTCTGCACTGGGCATGGAGCCTGCTTAAGATTTTCTCTCTCCCTCTCCCTCTGCCTCTCCTCCCCACCCAAAATAGAAAATAGCCATCTCAGAATCTTGACCATCACTGTCACTGATTAACATCCTTCAGCATAAACTGGCCTGAATCAGTAATTTCCATCTGAAGCTCAAATCTAAACTTTGCCTCTCCCTTATTCTTAAGCAAGGATTTCAATGTATTTTCTTTATCCATAAAACTTTCATAAGGGTAACTAATTCCACAAAATATTACAAGAATTAATTGTTGAATGATTACACAATCATTAGCAAATATTAAAACTGATATTTCAAGAGCTGCTATTAAAATGGAAAAAATAGGGATCCCTGGGTGGCGCAGCGGTTTGGCGCCTGCCTTTGGCCCAGGGTGCGATCCTGGAGACCCGGGATCGAATCCCACATCAGGCTCCCGGTGCATGGAGCCTGCTTCTCCCTCCGCCTGTGTCTCTGCCTCTCTCTCTCTCTCTGTGACTATCATAAATAAATAAAAAATTAAAAAAAAATAAAATGGAAAAAATATTTCTTGGTATCTCTGGATTCAGAATGAGAGAATCAATGATTATGTCATGCTCATTCTCAGTAAGTCTGGGGAACAATTGTAGAACTCTGTGTGCCAGACACAGGTGTTGGGGGGGGTCAGATATATGGGTAGGCATGAAGATGAGCCAGATGGGCATGTTTCCTCTCCCAAACAAGCCCCTGACTCATTGTCCATACTTGGAAACGAACTGAAAGTAACCTGAATTAGCACTAAATTTAGACCATAGTTGAGGTGAGCAAAAGAGTCAAAATATTGTGTCTGTTGAAATTGTTGCAGCTTTTTCAAGATGCCATTCTTTCTAGCAGAGTCCAGATACCATTGCTTGAAAGTGACTCTGATGAGGCTCCTTAACATGCCAGTGTGGAGGGTGTCCTTTTCCGTGTTGCTAGAGCAAACACACACATTAGCTCAAGTTCTGCAGGGCAAAGTTGAATAAGGTAAAGACAGGTCCAAATCACAGGATAGGGTTACATCTTGGCAGGTGGCAAAGGAAAAGGCACAGCCTGAAGGCAGTTGAGGTTCAACATTGGGAAAGTGGGTAATGATGGGTAGGAGGAACAAGCAGAAATGGAAAGGAGAGGGCCAGAGATCATGTCACTCATTACACTGTTTTTCCTACGGCTGACTGTTAGTGAAGTTGGCAGTGTAGAGGTTAACTTGGGAGAAACAGAGTTTTGTCATGAGACTCCATAAGGTACTAGAGCAGTGAGAAGGTTTTCCTCCTCCCTCCTTCCTTACCACTACATAATCAGCCACCTCTTACTTCCCTCTGTCTACTTCTCTCAGCAGCGGAGCTGGAGTAACCCAAAATAATCAAGGTAAACCATCCACTGGTGATGCCCGCTGATTGAAAGCTTCCCTGGTGAACCATTTGGCCTTTGCACCATACCTAGTCACCCCAAGAATTTTGAGCCTCATAAATTCCTTTGGTAAACCTATTTCCTTTTGTTTAACTGAGAGCAATAAGGGGAGAAAGCAGAGACCTTATCAGGGGCTGCAATCTATTCTTAACCTCTCTTGCAAGACAGCTTGCTTGGGCTGAGAAGACAGGCAGCGTCTGTTCTGAGCTGTTACTCATAAGTATTGGGTTTGGTTGAAGAGATAGCCATGTGGAAAGGGGGAGTAGATTACCTAAAGAAGTAAGTTTTCTTGTAATATTTCTGAATTACTTCTTCAGCTGTATGAGAAATTAACAGCATGCTGGGTTTGTACAGATTGTCAGAATCCTGGTATGGCTGACATAGATCATTCGAGTATTTGCCTCTGATCAAAGTTGATACTGGGCTTGGACATTTTTGCAGGATATTGGGCTACAGTGGGCCCCTTTGGTCCTGAAAACCAAATGGATATTTTTGTATCCTTGGGAGCATGCACGAATCTGTTTAATCGAGCCCAGTGATTGTCAGTGTTATATGGGCATAGGGTTCAGTCAGCTTCACACAACTGAACACAGAACCTGTGTCCTAGACAAGTATGGGAGTGGACTGCTAATGTTCTCTGTCTTATGTCATTGCCTCTATCCTCCTCGCGCACACAGGCTCCCTCATACATACTCAGTCCTTGGCCTCAAGCCCTGCTACATCTTCCCCCTCTTCATTCTCAGAGCTCTGGACAGGATCCTACCTGGATCTCCCCTGGCTCCCTCTGACAATCTCAGTGCAATCCTGGTTGATCTTGCTGCCTCTGGTCTCCCCTCAAAAAGCCCTAGTACTGTTCACTATCTGCTTACTGCGTGCTCACTGCATGTCAGGCATCAACTCAAGCACGTTGCCGGGCATTATTTCATTACCTTCAAAACAACGGTATAATGATCATCAATTTACAGATGGCAAAACTGAGGCCCAGAGAACTTAGGAGACATGTCCTAGGAGACAGGGCTTTTAGAAGTAGATTTTTCTTTACCATGTGGAATGCTAAACTTTTATCACTTTCATCTATATATTTAATTTAGGATTACCTAATCCCCAATTGTGAGTTCGTAACCATCACAAGTTCTTCAGTCCATCTGTCACGCTGACTACAGAATTATCTTTGTAAAACACAGCTAGTACTAAGCGATTCAGCTCCTCAAAGCCTTCAGCCATCCACCCAGTACTATGCCTTTAAGACAAATCCAACCACTTGCCTCAGGTAGTCAGACTGTTTACATGAAAAGGATGGGATTTCACAACTGCGTTTGGCTCTAGTTTCTTATTCCATTTCAGCTCTGCCTAAGTCCCAACCTGTGGGATGTTTTTCTTCTGCTTTTGGTCTCCCTCTTCTCTGCTTGGACTTGACCATAAAGGTCAATTTTCTCAGATTTGACCCTTGACCTCCTTTACGTAATCATACTTTACCCTTTCTTGGTCTTGTTTTTTTTTTTTTTTTTTTTCTTTTTTTTCTTTTTAAGCAAATGGCCCCTTGGCCTTGTGCAGGTTTCCGGGATTCCCCGCTGATACTTGTTCCTTCCGTGTTCCACTATGCCCAGCTGCTACCGTTCAACCCCTGAGACTGAGACAAGTGCTTAATAGTCTGCCTTTCCAGTTTCACTGCCTATTTCTTCCTTAGGGTTTATGAGCCTTTTAAAATGATTTTTTAAAGATTTTATTTATTCATCAGAGACACAGAAGGAGAGGCAGAGACACAGGCAGAGGGAGGAGCAGGCTCCCTGGGGGGAGCCCCATGTGAGACTCGATCCCAGGCCTGGGATCAGGATCATGCCCTGAGCCTAAGACAGATGCTCAACCACTGAGCACCCAGGCATCCCTAAAATGATTTTTAAAAATCAATTTTGGAGAATTCTCAGCCATTATATCTTAAATATTGCTCCCATGCTGTTATTTCTTTTTATTCCTGGGGCTCAAAGTAAACGTAAACAAGGTCTTCTCACTGAGTCCTCTATGTCATTTATTCTCACTTCTGTTTTTCCCATCTTCTGGATATTTCATTTGATCTATTTTCTAGTTTACTAAATCTCTGTTCATCTGTATCCAATCTGCTGTTAAATCTGCCTACCAAGTTCTTGATTTTTTTCTTATTTCTAACTTCTAGAATTTCTATTCTTTTTTTTTTTTTAGAATTTCTATTCTTAATCATGCCTCTTGTTTGTAGCAAACACAATTATTCTAAGTTGTTGACTGACAACCCCAGTAATGAAGTCTCTGCATGGATATACTTACTGTCTATTGTTTCTCTTGCTTTTTAAAGATGTATCTTGTCTACTTTGGTCCCTGATTTGTGTGCGCACGCGTCTGTGCGCGTGTGTGTGCGTGTGTGCACGCGCACCTGTGCACTGGATGTTGCCTTTGTAGAATTGCCGGAACAAGGTTTTTGATGCCTAAATTAATATTCTCTTCTTCCAGAGGGGATTTATATTTAATTCCATTACGTGTTTGTGGTACTAGCAATAGGGATCATTTCAATCCAAGTGCAGAAACTGCAATAATGGTTCAAAGCTGAGCTGGAGTCTTAATGATGAGCATTTCCTTCAGGTTCATAAAGTACATGCTTTCAGAATCCCACCCCTAAGTGTGAATCTCTCATCCCACCCTTGGCAGTTTCAGGATTCCAATCCCTATCTACCCAGCCCTACAAAGCTGTTAAATATGCTACTTAATATCTCAATTACTTAGTATCCTTCTCTGAAATGGGAAAACAGCCCCAGAGAATACAAGGTCCAAGTGGTCTTAAATTCTGGGATCTCTATCTTTGCTTTATTCTGGCTTTGTAATTTTTTGATCTCTGTTTAGTTTTCTGACATCTTTATGGAAATGAGATGGTTTTTGTATTTTGTCCAGCTATTACAGTTGTGATCAATGGAAGGGTTGCTCTGACTCCTCCAGTCTCTGTTTACCTGAATTGGCAATGGCATTGTATCATTCTATGACCTACTGGCTTTTATTCATAGAGAATTTGATAGATATCTCTCACACTCTAAAAATTTACAGTGCAAACTATAAACCACTGACACCTCTATCATTTGAAGGATACAATTAAGCCCATATTGAAATAATATATACAAGTAAATGAATATATATACAAACGACTTACAGTGCAACATGCTTTCCACTGACCTCCATTTTGCTCTTAGTATGGGCCTCCTTTTCCCTGGTTATATTAAACCTTATCTTACACCTTTGGATAGTGAAATACTATTTTGCAACCCAAGTGTTGGTTACTGGTAACCAATTGTCTACAGTATTTATTTATAGTTTTTTAAAGATTTATTTATTTATTCATGAGAGACAGAGAGAGGTAGAGACATCGGCAGAGGAAGAAGCAGGCTCCTCTCAGGGAGCCCGATGTGGGACTCGATTCCAGATCCTGGGATTAGGTCCTGAGCTGAAGGCAGACACTCAACCGCTGAGCCACCCAGGCGTCCCTCTCTATAATATTTAAACCCAAGGGTCCAGTTGGCAAAATATAAACACACTTTGGAGATGGGTATATGGCAAATTGAGATTTTTGTCAGTGGTCACCAGTCCCAAATGGACTATAGGTCATCCTGCTTCAAGGGACTCTTAAGCTATGATGATACTGGTAAAGAGTGTGGAAAATGTACAACAATTAATCTCCACGAAAAGTACATTTAGATCTGATTAAGAGTAACAGGTGGAAGCCTGGAATGGGATATAAAGCCATCAGTGGAGATAGCAGAAATGTTGCTAAATTTGGAGACCAATATCTGAGGTCACTTTGCCTCTAGATAGATAATAGTTATTGAGTATAAATAATTTGTAAATACTTAAAAGTGCATTTGGTTTAAAATCCAAAAGTATTTCTGAAAGTGCATTTGGATTATTTCATGTGACTATCATTCAATTTCCTTGCAAATATTTATAATTCATATTATATGACATTACATAAGAGGATTTTTTTAGGGAAAAATTATCTTACCTCTCAAATTTGTCTTTCTCTCTTCTCAGGATCTAACTCAGAACTCCAACACTTCTATACTGAAGTATTTTCCTACTCTTTTTTTTTTTTTTTTTTTTTTTTTTTTAGAGGAGGTGGCAAGGTAGGGGCAGAGGGAAAGGGAGAGAGAAAATTTTAAGCAGGCTCCACGCCCAGCATAGTGCCAGATGTGGGGCTCAGACTCACAACTCTGAGATCATGACCTGAGCCAGAATCAAGAGTCAGACTTTTAGGGATCCCTGGGTGGTGCAGCGGTTTAGCGCCTGCCTTTGGCCCAGGGCGCGATCCTGGGGACCCGGGATCAAATCCCACGTCGGGCTCCCAGTGCATGGAGCCTGCTTCTCCCTCTGCCTATGTCTCTGCCTCTTTCTCTCTGTGTGACTATCATAAATAAATTTAAAAAAAAAAGTCAGACTTTTAGCTGACTGAGCCACCCAGGTGCCCCTTCCTACTCTTTTTTAACCACAGTAGCTTTTTCATGAGGGGGTAACAATTTGCACCATCATATTAAAAGCTTTTTTATTGATACTTCTCTTAGTCTTTAGTTGCAGCAGCCCATCAAAAATCAATTATGGTCTCCCCAGTGGCTCCTACACTTAGGCTCCTGAGAGCTACTACAGAACATCTTATGACACACAAATATTTGCCACTAGAAATGAAAAACCTCCAGCCTCAACCGGATCGTCAACAACTTGATCCCTAGTTTACTCACTCTCCCATTCTTAGAACATCTATTTGAAACCTTTACCATCCTTATTAAACTCTCAACCCTACAATCTTAATATTTAGCATCACCCATTTTCCAACTTGTCACGGAGAAATTTAGGCCATCTTCCAAGAAATACAGCAATATTCTACCCATAATTTCTTTGTTGATATTTTTTTAGCCATTTTATCATGGAAAATTTAAAACTACACAGAATGTAAAATGAACCCTCATGTACATATGAGCCAGTTTCAAGAATTATTGATTCATAGCCAATATTATTTCATTGTCTTTACCTCTTAAAAGCTCTATTTCTAATCTTTCTTTCTTACTTCCCTCACATTACTCTGAAAGAAGTTTCCCTTCTATGTGGGGTTATTCTCTGCATCAAGAACTGGATCCCTTCAGCATCTTCAAATCCTTGCTTTTTAAAATTGAAGTGTAGGGGCACCTGGGTGGCTCTGTCAGTTAAGCACTCAATTCTTTTTTTTTTTAGATTTTATTTATTTATTCATGAGACACACACACACACACACACACACACAGAGAGAGAGAGAGAGAGAGAGAGAGAGAGAGAGAGAGGCAGAGACACAGGCAGAGGGAGAAGCAGGCTCCATGCAGGAAGCCTGACGTGGGACTCAATCCCAGGTCTCCAGGATCACACCCGGGCTTAAGGCGACACTAAACCACCGAGCCACCTGGGCTGCCCAGCATCCAATTCTTAATTTAAACTCAGATCATGATCAAGAACCATATTGGGTTCCATGCTCAGTAGGGAGTCGGCTTGGGATTCTCTCTCTTCCTTTCCCTCTGCCCCTCCTCCCTGTTTGCTCTCTCTCTCTCTCTCTCATATGAATAAATCTTTTTTAAAAATTGTAGTATAATTAACATAGAGTTATATTAGTTTCAGATAAATGGTGTAATGATTCAACCATTGTATACATGTCTTTGTGCTCATCAAGATAAGTATACTTTTGGGGTGCCTGGGTGGCATCTGACTCTGTCTCTGCTCAGGTCATGATCTCAGAGTTGTGAGATTGAGCCCTAGGTGGGGCTCCATGCTCAGTGGGGAGTCTGCTTGAGATTCTCTCCCTCTTTTTTTCCCTCTCTCTCTCTGCCCCTCCCCCTTCACTCCTATGCTCGTGTGTGCACGTGCCCTCTCTCTCTCTCAAATAAATAAATAAAATCTTAAGAAAAAAAGATAAGTGTACTCTTAATCCTCTTTATCTATTTCACCCATCCCTTCACACCCCCTACCCTGGCAACCACCAGTTTGTTCTCTGTATTTAAGAATCTGTTTTTTATGCCACTTTCAAACATTCCCTATATACTAACTGGTTCCAGCATTTAAACAATTACTTTCACATTAAGAATCACACACACACATTCACCTTCTTGATACTCTATATCCCTTGAGCTAACACCCTATCTTTCACCTTTTGTTTTCTGCCAGGAATCTGGGGAGAATATTCTGTACTCACTGTTTCTATTGCCTTATTCCCTCCCACATCTCAAACCAAGCAAAAGGATTCCTAGCTACACCACTTTGTTGAAAATGCTCTCATTGAGCTCACTGATTCTATCTCTTTCTGATAAGTCTTCTTAATTCTTCTCCTATGTGACTTCGGAAGAATTTGATGTTGTTGATCCCTTTCTGTAATTAGCAAAACTTCTTCAAACTCCAGCTTCCCTTTGATCCTTGAAAACACTTTCTCTTGTATTCCTCCTACGTTTTTTGCCTCTCTTTCTTCAGTCTCCTTCTTTGACTCTCCCTTGTCTCTTTCATGTGGGTGTTCCCTGGGATCTGTCTTTGGCTCTCTTCTCATTTACACTCTCTTGGAGCAATCTAGCCCACTGCCTATGTCATCACCATCTGTATAGTTTTTCTCAAACATTTGGAGTCTAATGAAATAATGACACATACAAGGATGAGCAATTTTTTTAACTAAAAGATTCATTTCTGTTTGCAAAATGAAAAAAATAAATGGATCTCACTAATGAAATAAAGATACTAGGTAGGTACAACAGAGAAAGTAAGGACATTATTTGTAAAATTTCTTCACTGTATGTCTGGCTTCATGTGGAATAGCTTGACTTTTAGGTCAAGTTCCATATTTATCTGTTTCTTGTTCCTCTTCTTTATTCATACTAATTTAGAGGGTCTTAACTCACAATTTTGAGTTGTAGGAAATGGTATCAAGAATTTGCTTCATTTACCAGAAAAGTTTTAAATATTGAATTAAGCATAAAAACTGGAAAATATGAAGAGAATTCCAACTAAAAATTAATGTTTTTTTCAGATGTTAAGAGTAATAGCATATCACAGAAAAAAAAAAGAGAAGAATGAATGTTTTAAATTAGGAAATGGCGGCAGGGCAGCCTGGGTGGCTCAGCAGTTTAGCGCCACCTTGTGATCCTGGAGACCCGGGGTGAGTCCCACATCGGGCTCCCTGCATGGAGCCTGCTTCTCCCTCTGCCTGTGTCTCTGCTTCTTTCTCTATGTGTCTCTCATGAATGAATGAATAAAATCTTTTAAAAAAAGGAAATGGCAGCAAATCTATTCTTTGATCATATTCTAATATGAAAATATTTCTTCATATTCTAATGCTTGAAGGTTTTTTTTAAATATGCTCCATGATACACCAATGGCTTATTTTTTCTTAAAAGTTATTTATTTATTTGAAAGAGAGCACAAGCAGGAGAGGCACGGGGGGTAGAGAGAGAATCTCAAGCAGACTCCATTCTGAGTGTGGAGTCCAATGTGGGGCTCAATCTTAGGACCCTGAGATCATGACCTAAGCCAAAATCAAGAGTCTGACACTTAACCAACTGCACCACCCAGGCACCCTACCAATGGCTTATTTATTTAATGACCTAAGAAAACCATCCAGTGTTTAAAAAGTATCAACTCTTGGTGATTGAGAATTCTGTATCGCAGCTTAGTCTTTTTAAGACATCCTAGTATCTTAAAAAATTAAAAAAAAAAAACACACATCCTAGTATCTTATTCTCAATGAAAAACTATGACCTTGGTCCTGAAGTGATAAGATAAAATTATTGAATATGTTTCTAAGTGATTCAACTACAGCAAGCCACTTAGAATTAGCAAAATAGTCTTTATTGGCATTATTTGTGATGGAGAGATATTGCTATCTTAACCCTTGTTTCCAATTCTCATGTGACCAACTTTCCCAGATAGCTGAAAAGATTGGAAAGGCAGGCCTGAAAAGGTACATGCCCAATGACTACAGTCAGGTTGTCTTCACAATCTTCACTGGAAGAGAAATGTTGTTATCCCTAATTTATAAATGATAAAACTGAGGCTTAATAGGTTAAATGATTTTGACTAAGAAGAGATTTGGACAGAGTGAATGAAAATTAGCAGCAATTTGTAAGAAATATCCAGATTGAACTGCCCTCAATTAAATTTTCTTAGAAAATGTGGCCTGAGCAAAATGGGCAAATTTTCTTTTATGTTCTCAGTCTTCCTGTTCTCTGTCTCTGTTGCAACTTTAAAACATTACCCCAATGTTCTCTGACACTCCCACAAATGAAGGGCAAAGTCTATGTCCCTTGCTCTCAAATCTGGGCTTTATGTCTGTGTGACCAGTTGAATATTACAGAGATAATATTGTGCTAGTTTCTGAACCCAAGCTTTAAGAGGTTGTCAGCTTCCACTTCTTGTCCATTGTGATGATCACTCTTGTAACCCAGCCACCATGCTGTGAGGAAGCCCAAGTCACCCTATGGAAGAGGCCAATGTGGAGAGAGAGCAATAGCCAGTAGTACCCACTTGCCAGACATGTGAGTGGGCCTTCTTGGAAACAGATGCTCAGCCCAGTTGAGCTTAGCCCAGGTCAAGCCACCTCAGTTGGCACTACATGGAGCAAGAACAAATTGCATCCACTGACCCCTACTCAAATTTCAAATGCATAAACAAACTAAACGATCATTGTTCTTTTAAGCCATTAAGTCTCTGAGTGGTTTGGTATGAAGTGATAGATATACAACCAGGACATACCCCTTCTTTGAACCCTCCTTACCCTCTTCTTTCCCTCCCTGTTAATTTCACTTGCTTTCCCTAAATCCATCACACATTTAACATACACTTTTTACTCCTTAGGGAAGGAGATGATGAATAACAGGGATTCTTATTTTGTTCATTTCTGAGTAAAAGCACAGTAAATTTTTGTCTTAGTCCATCTGAGCAGCTATAATAGAATACCATAGACTGGGATCCCTGGGTGGCGCAGAGGTTTGGCGCCTGCCTTTGGCCCAGGGCGCAATCCTGGAGACCCGGGATCGAATCCCACATCAGGCTCCCAGTGCATGGAGCCTGCTTCTTCCTCCGCCTGTGTCTCTGCCTCTCTCTCTCTCTCTGTGACTATCATAAAAAAAAAAAAAAGAATACCATAGACTGGATTGCTTATAAACAACAGAAATTTATTTCTCACAGTTCTGGAGGCTGGAAAGTCCAAGATCAAGGTAGATTTGATGTCTGGTGAGAGGTCACTTCCTGGTTCATAGTTGGCCATCTTTTCACTGTGTCCTTAGGTGGAAGAAGGGGCGAGGGAGCTCTAGGATCTTTTTTATAAGGGCACTGATCCCATTCATGAGGGCTCCAACCTCATGACCTAATCACTTCCCGAGGTCCCACATCCAAATACTATCACATTGGGAATTAGGATTTCAACATATGAATTTGGGGAGGGCACAAAAAGTCTATAGCAATTTGCTGAATTGGATTGATTGATAGCAATCATTTTAACCAGTTTTCTGTTATTTTAAGTAAAGGGTGTTAGGACTACTCCTCAGACCTATTGAATCAAATGTTCCAGAGTGGGGCTTGGGAAGTTACATTTTCAATAAGCTTTCCAGATAATTTCTACACATACCAAAGTTTGAAAACTTTGCAACAATGGCTATTTAAAATTCTTTTGGAGTGAGAATTATTATGAGATTTAAATTAAAAGAGATTATAAGTGCTATAAAGCATTTAGCATGGAGCCCAGCAAATTATAAGAGGTCGATAAATATCACTTACTACTGTAATTGTCAACATCATTATTGCTATTTTTAAAAGTTTTCTTTAATTTTGAGGGAATATGTTGCTTCTGTGTCTTTGGGGTCAAACAAGGGTTGTTAGTGTGCTAGTTTGCCCGTTATAACAAATAGGCAGTTGTTGCCTCTGCTTCAGAATGCTCTTTGCCCCAGGCATCAGTTGAAGGCTTGCAGCTATTTCCAGAAGACCAGGGTAAGTTTAGGCAAAGCATACTCCAGAGAGTCTATCTACCTGTCTCACGTACTCACAGACATACATACAAGAGACAGAACATAACATATCAGAAAGTTCATCTGATACATGCTCCAGCAATGGAGTAAATCATTGAAACTGGGCTAATGAAAAGCCCTAGGCTCAGAATCTTCATATACGTAGAAGAAGGTGCCCACAAGGAAATTCTAGTAAGTGTTTGGACAAATTCCCCTGGTTTCCTCTGGGAATATGTGGGACCTGATATCCCACCTTAATATAGAAACAGATGTCCTAGCTTACAGGCTAAAAGCCTGAGAAGAGAATTAGACTGATTATAAATCAGCAGCAGTTTTTAAGAAAATTCAACACATGCTGCAGTGTATTTTCTTTTGGATGTGAGCATCTCATTAGGTGGAAAATATTCAGGCTAGATTATTAAATCTCAATTAGGCTGAATGCTTAGAGAATGATATACTTCGACATCCAAATTCATTAATTAATTCAAGGTCAACACCATCACATTTTCTTTTAACCCTTGTTGTTAAAAAATAACAATTCTCTACAGTGTTCTGCCTTAGTAATAACAGTGTAGTGAATAGTTTAAATCTGCATAATTACTTAACTCCCCTCTACCTCAGTTTTCTCATCTGTATAATAAAAGGAATAAAAATCGTACCTCAGGGCAGCCCGGGTGGCTCAGCGGTTTAGTGCCGCCTTCAGCCCAGGGCCTGATCCTAGAGACCCGGGATCGAGTCCCACGTAGGGCTCCCTGCATGGAGCTTGCTTCTGCCTCTCTCTCTCTCTCTCTCTTTCTCTCTCTCTCTGTGTGTGTGTGTGTGTGTCTCATGAATAAATAAATAAAATCTTAAAAAAAATCATACCTCAAAAAATTATTCAAGGTTAAATCACTTAATGTATGAAATTGCATAGATTACTTTTTGGCAAATAGTGAACAGTTTGTGTGCTATTTATTGTTGTTGCTGCTAATATTATTATTATTACTATTTGTAAAGAAACCACATCACTAGGCAATTTTTCTCTTAATACAGACCTATAGCTGAGGTGAAAGATGAAACTAGAAGAAATACAGTTGACCCTTGAACTACATAGGTTTGAACTGCCTACTGTAAATGTATTTTCTCTTCCTTATGATGTTCTTAATAACATCTCCTTTTCTCTAGCTTACTTTATCATAAGAATCCATTATATAACACATATAAGATATGAAATATATGTTAATCAACTATTTATGTTATTGATAACGCTTCCTGTTGACCATTGGCTATTAGTAATTAGATTTGAGGGAAGTCAAAAGTTATACATGGATTTTCAGCTGCACAAGGAGTGAATGCTCCTAACCCCCATGTTCAAGGGTCAACTGTATAGGCCTCAGGCTGAGGCCAGGACAACCTGGCTATTCCCTAAGGGTGAGATCAAGATCTTTCCTGTTTATCTCTGGATCTTCAGAATCTTGCATCCTGTCTGGCACAGGATTGGCACTCAATAACCTTCTGTTGGATAAATAATGATTCCTGAAAAATGAACCTTTGTTGATTATTAAGTTTTCTTCTTATTTTTTATCCCTCTTAGAGTTTGAGTTTGGAAGAGAGCTTTTTAGTTGATGGTTATTGTTAGTTAAAATCTGTGTCATTGAGTATGACTATTTTTGTTTCTTATCTCTTGTTAGAGGACCTTGGTGGAGAAAAAGGAGAACAAGTAAAGTAAGTGGGCTTAGAACACAATAAAGAAGGTGAAACATCTTACTACAAACTTTATAATCTAAAAACTTTTGACTTGTGGGATGCCTGGGTGGCTCAGCGGTTGAGCATCTGCCTTTGGCTCAGGGTGTGATCCTGGGTCTGGAGATGGAGTCCCACATCAGGCTCCCTGCAAGGAACCTGATTCTCTCCCTCTGCCTATGTCTCTGTCTCTCTCTCTGGGTCTCTCATTAATAAATAAATTAATTAATTAAAAAAATAAAAAATAAAAACCTTTGACTTGGGATCCCTGGGTGGCTCAGTGGTTTAGTGCCTGCCTTCAGCCCAGGGCCTGATCCTGGAGACCCGGAATCAAGTCCCACATCGGGCTCCCTGCATGGAGCCTGCTTCTCCCTCTGCCTGTGTCTCTGCCTCTCTCTCTCTCTCTGTGTCTCTCATGAATAAATAAGTAAAATCTTTTTTAAAAAATAAAAAAAATAAAAACTTTTGACTTATCTTTGAAATGTATTTAAATGACAAAAAAAAAAAGATCTTGATTGACCAGGATATAATCATAGGGACTAAGTCTATAAAAGACAATAATCCCCTTAACCCTCTCCTTTCTGAGAGATAGTATAGGCATGTAATATCAACACTCAAAGATTGTCCAGCTCAGTGTTTTGCTGTACTGCAGACCCCAGACTCCGTGTTTGATACAATCTTATTGAACTAAATATTAAACGTGGTTACAAGATTGGATCATTAGATGGTGAAAGTCCATGTGATTTCAGTACCTAATCAATCAAATATGGACATTTTCTCTAAGCTTATGTTTATTAAGAGTTAGGGTGTATCGAATTAAAGATTCCATGGAAATGAATAGCTATGAGTAATAAATCCCTAGAGCCTTTGATGGGAGTAGGAGTTTTCAGCCTGTTCATCTGCCATGCTCCAGATCAGGAATATATTCATTCTGTTTCATTTTCCTCAGTGCGTCACTTGGAGAGATGATTCTGCAGTGCTTATTTAGAAAGCCCCAGGCTGGAGTCAAACTAAGAAAACAAGTCACTGCTGTGTCCTAACTTACAGTGGAACGGCTTCCTCCCCCTCCCCCTACTCCTACCACTTTAGTACCACCTTGATCCATATGTACAGATCTTTGTTGAATGCCTTGAGATGTGGGCAGGAGAGGTGGAGATTGTTGGTAAAAATAAAGGGCTTTACCAACAGTTCTTTTCAAAGCAGATGGCCTGCAAAAAGCTGTACATAGACTCACATGTCCAAAAATTTGTTCTATAAATTGACTTTTAAAGCTTAGATATCTAAAAGGAAATAATAAAATGAAAATTAAGACAGGAAAAATATATATACTTCCTAGCTTCTTGATTTAAGAAGCCAAAAGACAGGATGCCTGGGTGGCTCAGTGGTTGAGTATCTGCCTTAGGCTCAGGGCATGATCCCCAAGTCTTGGGATCTAGTCCCATATCGGGCTCCTCTCGGGGAGCCTGCTTCTCCCTCTGCCTATGTCTCTGCCTCTCTCATAAATAAATAAATAAATAAATAAATAAATAAATAAATAAAATAATAAAATATATAATAAATAATAAAATAAATAATAAAATAAATAAAAGATTTTTTCAAAAGGGAACCCTTTCCCTTTCAAAAAGGAAAAAAATGGATGCACCCATTAACTTTTCAGTGTTAAAAAAGTCCCCACACTTAGTGCCTTAAAGCAACCAATCCTTTCACTTTTGATTCTATGGGTTGGGTGGGCAGTTCTTCGGGTCTGGGCAGGCTCTGCTGGCAGGATGGCTAAAGGTTGGATGATGTAAGACAGCCTCATTCATGTGTCTGGTGTTTGCAGGGCAATGATGATGACTGAGCCCTTTGTCTCTTGTCATTCAGCAGGCTAGCCCCAGTTTCTACACGTGATAGTCTCAGAGTTCTAAAACTGTGAAAGCAGAAGCTGTGAGATTTCTTAAGGCTTATGCTGACAATTACACATTGCGTCCATTGCATTCAATGGTCAAAGCAAGTCACAAGATTCAGAGGATGGATAAATGAACTCTATTTCATGAAGGTAGGAGCTGCAGACTATTGCAACTATTTTTTGCAATCTCCCAGATGGGGTGTACATGCAATCACAGTTATGCTAAGCAAAACTACCGCTAGAGACAGAGATATGATGGTAGCAAGAGTGCTGGAAACTAGACCCCAAAGACAAGAGTTCTAGAGAAGGTCCTGCCATATATTACCTCCTGACTTTAAATAAATCCATTCTACTTCTCTGGGCTTCAATTTAGCCCATTCTAAAATGAAGGGTTGGATAAGATGAACTCCAGATCTCTAAGGACTCATATTTCTCAGTCTTTTTATCCCCTCAGCTTTTAAAGCAAAATTTCCCTAAAGATTTCTTTTTTTCTTTTAAAGATTTTATTTATTTATTCATGAGAGACAGAGAGAGAGAGAGAGAGAGAGAGAGAGAGGCAGAGACATAGGCAGAGGAAGAACCAGGCTCCAATCAGGAAGCCCAATTCAGAACTCGATTCCGGGACTCCAGGATCATGCCCTGGGCAGAAGGCAGGTGCTAAACCACTGAGCCACCCAGTGTCTCTCCCTAAGAATTTCAAGGGGATGGTGTAAAATTCTAAACTTTTTAAAAACTTTGTGACTCTAATTTGGAAAAAAAATCATATGTTATGATAACAACCATGTACAAAGTATACCTATAAAAGAAAACATTTAAAAATTAATAGTAGGGCTGTGGTTTTAAAACATTATTTTAACATATTTTTAAATTTTGTTACTATTTTGACTCATCAGGAAGAAAAAATAAATATTTCCCACACACTATTTCTTTTTTTTCCACACACTACTTCTTTTTTTAAATATTTTATTTATTTATTCATGAGAGACACAGAGAGAGAGGCAGAGACACAGGCAGAGGGAGAAGACAACTCCTTTGAGGGAGCCCAATGTGGGACTCGAAACCGGGACCGTGGGATCATGCCCTGAGCCAAAGGCAGACTCTCCACCGCTGAGCCATCCAGGCGTCCCTTACACACTATTTCTAATAAGAAAAATTTTGCCAGGTCCATAGGACCATAATTTTCACAACTTCCAGAAGCAACAAGGAATTACTTGCTGGTTTAGCCTTTTCCATTCTCTAGTAGGCAGTAGAGAGAATGGTCAGAGAGATCCTTGTCTCCTATGCTTTTCTCTCTCTTTGTCACATGCTCTGCCCAGATTCCCTATCAAGAGCATCATTTTTCTTGCTTGTACACTTAAACTTTAGGTTGGAAGTCATTTTACCTCATATTGATCAAATCTGAAGGATGGATGTTCTGAGAAAGAAAGAAAGGATGGAAGGAAAAAGGAAGGATTTGGCTAAGGGGTCATCCATTTTAACTTTTAGCCAGGAAACATTCATCATTGACCTTCTATTGCTCAGTTTCTTTGGGGTCATTCCAGGTTTATCCTACTTGACCTCTTGAGGGAGTTAGATCTTTTTGGCCACTCACTTTTTCTTGGTACTTTTTTCTCCCTTGGCTTCTAAGACACCACTCTGACTTCTTCATAACCTTCTCTTCCATTGCCAGTCACTTAAATGCTGATGATGTCTAAGCTGTCTCTGGTCTTCTCCTCTGATCATCCTACGCAGACCCTGAGTGAACTCACTCACTCATGATTTCAAAGGTTCTATTGACTCCCAGTTATACATCTCTATCACAGACTTCTCTCCTGAACCTCAGACTACGTCTTTGGCAGCTTTACCATGACATCCTTTAGGCACCTTATACTCAACACACATCCCCCTAAACTCCTGTATCCTAAGCTCAGTGAATTGTTATCCACCCAGTCACTGAAGCTAGAAAACTTGGAAACCGCTTTCTGTGTTCAGTAAGCTGGGCCTATTTCCTTTCAGAATCACTCCCAGACCTTTTCTTTTCTACTCAGGAAGATTGATACCCTGCAGGCTACATCTGTCAGGCTCTAATGTCAACCAGCATCTTTTTTTAAAGATTTTATTTATTAATTCATGAGAGACACACAGAGAGAGAGAGGCAGAGATACGGGCAGAGGGAGAAGCAGGCTCCATGCAGGAAGCCGGATGTGGGACTCGATTCTGGGTCTCCAGGATCACGCCCTGGGCTCCAGGCGGCGCTAAACCACTGCGCCACCAGGGCTGCCCTGTCAACCAGCTTCTGACTGGGTTTTTATCCAATGGGAAACTAGCAAGATTCAAAAATGTGAATTTTTCCTTACCGAAGCTGATCTGTCACTGCTGCTGCTGAATGCCTAGCCCACCAAATCTGGGAGCAATTTGGCACCAATGAGCTTCCAACCTGGCATCATTCTCTGGGGGAACCAATCAGTCACTTGGTACAAGTTGATTACATTTGATTCTTTTTTTAAGATTTTATTTATTTATTCATGAGAAGACACAGTGAGAGAGAGAAAGAGAGAGAGGCAGAGACACAGGCAGAGGGAGAAACAGGCTCAATGTAGGGAGCCTGACATGGAACTTGATCAAGGGTCTCCAGGATCAGGCCCTGAGCTAAAGGCGTGCTAAACCACTAAGCCACCCAGGCTGTCCCTTATTTTTGATTCTTAACTGTCATGGAGGGACCACACTTTGTTTTTACTATTATGAGTATGGATTTGCCTTCTCAATGCCATCATCTATGGGCCCATAGAATGCTTAGTTCACCATCAGGTTATCACACACAACAATACTTGTTGTGGACATATTCGTTGCATGGAAAGTACAGTAATAAATAATAACACTATTATTTGCTGATTTGGGCATGTACTCAATCAGTGAGGGCTGCTGGCCTGATAAAATTGTGGAATGGCTTAATTAAGATTCAGTTGTGGCATCAACTAGAAGGTCACACTCTGTATGGTTGGTATGTTTGCCTTCAGGATGTGGAATATTCTTTGAACCAGTGATCAATATATGGTATATTCCTTTCTTCCTTACACAAAATACATGGGACCAGGAATTAAGGGGAAGATGTGGGAATGGCCTATTCTCACTAATAATCCACTGATAGCATTTTTGCTTCCTGTCCACAGCTTTCAACTCTGCTGGTCTAGAATTTCTCAAGGAAGAAATTGCATCTGCCCAGTCTCATTATTAAAAAAAGTTGAGACTGTCACCTGGCATTTGGAGCTCCTCATTCCACTGAGCCAACAAGCAGAGAAGGAATGATTTTATTGGCTGAGGTGATTGATTGATCATGATTAACAATGGGAAATTGGTTTGTTGCTATACAATGGGGATGGTCGGTTGGGGGGACTATGTCTGAAACTTAGGAGATTCATAAAGATGTCTTTTAGTACTGTGTCTGATAGTAAAAGTCAACCAAAGTCTACAGCAACCTAATAAGCACAGGACCTCCAAAGATTCAGAACTTTCAGGAATGAACAATTGGATCACTCCACTAGGTAAAGAACTGCAACCAAGTCAAGATGCTAGCTGAAGGGCAAGAGTAACATAAAATATGTAGTGGAAGAAGAAAGTGATAAACGTCAACTATGGCCACATGACCGGTTATAGAAACAAGGATTATAACAGCTAGGCATCCTTCATTATGCATGTAGTAATCAATAATTTCTCATTTTATTCTATTTCTCTCTCCCTACTATTTTATGTGAGGAGCATTGGTAGTAAGCACTTTGTAATTTAACTTGTAGGTTACCAGACTACAAAGACCCACATCTAGTATTTATAGGAGAGATTCCATATGCTTGGAAATCTTGGACTTGAGATAGGAAAATGACTAATGAAACTTTCTTCCTCCTGTTGTTGGAGAGAGCTGGTGAGTTATACTAGAGCAGTAGAGTGGTAGTTGCCTCATGTCTGGCAGAAGCATGAATTTGTTAAATAAATGAGGTGAGTGGATGTGGAGTAACTAAGAAAATTGACTATGCTAGTCCTAGGCCTGTTTTCTCTAAGATTTGTTTCCTGCCCTTCCCCAAATATGCTCTGTATCCTAGAGAGTTGACTTCTATGACCTACATTCCCCAGGCCCTCAAGTCATCTGGCTTACAACTGGACTTGGTATTGGTAGGAGATTGGAGGGTGGGAATGAGAAAGAAGCTAGAGTGTTTTTTCACCCTTTATGATGTGGGAAGATTGTCCAGCTGTGGCTATGTCTGTGGCTTCAGTTCTTGCCAGACAAGCTACTGTTCAGCTTCCTTGGGCAATCCTTGCTTCTGAGTAACATAACAGTAACATAGCTTCATTTTTTGTCGTTCTGGCAGAGGGTAGTGGGAGCTTCTTAGTATTGACAATCTCTGGGGTCCCTCACTGGGTTGTTTGGCTCCCACCTTCTCTCTCATTTGCATTAAAATTTCTGCATTAAACTCCCCAACTGATACAATCAAATTCCTATTCCTTAACATGTCTTGTGGCTGTTCACTTCTGTCCACTTCTTACAACCACCGCCTTACATATATCATACATACTTTTTACCAGGGCTATTAGTCTCACTTTTCAAACTTCACTCTGCCACTTCTCCTCCCATTTCTTAATTTACACGTGTAGCTCTATCTCTTTAGTTTCTTCTCCTACACTTCAAACAAGAATAACTTTCAGAAATGTTAGTCCACCAATCATCTTTTTAAAAAACTAGACCTTTGAACATTATGACCTGGTAAATTGTGTCTTCTACTCAGTAGAGAAGGTGTCATTAGAAACTGAAAGCCAAGAAAAAAAACCACAGACCGCAGTGCCTGGATGGCTGAGTCACTTAAGCATCTGCCTTCAGCTCAGGTCATGATCCCAGAGTTCCAGGATTGTGTGCAGCATCTGCAGGGAGTCTGCTTCTCCCTCTCCCTCTGCTCCTCCCCTTGTTTGTGTTCTCTCTCTCTCTCAAATAAATAATAAAATCTTTAAAAAGAAATGAAAAAAATACGGACCTACGGGGTGGCAGAAATAATATTGGAATTTCAAAATTCTCTCCTTTCCATCTTTGGTGGAATGTAAATATTACTAGAACTAATTTGTCTCCCTAACTGCAACCTTTCTCTTTGTAGATTTCCTTTTTTTAAAAAGATTTTATTTATTTATTCATGAGAGACACAGAGGGAGGGGCAGAGACACAGACAGAGGGAGAAGCAGGCTCCATGCAGGGAGCCTGATGTGGGACTCGATCCCAGGACCCCGGGGTTCACACCCTGAGCCAAAGGCAGATGCTCAACCACTGAGCCACCCAGGTGTCCTTCTTTGTAGATTTCTTAAAAACATTGTTATATTGATGTTTAGATCAAATGCTTCATTTTTCTGACAGCACCATCTTTGGATGTTCATCATGAATATTATTGAAAGTTCAGAATCATATAAAGAAGAAATAAACATCATCCATAATTCCACAACCTTGAAACATTGTTAGCAGATCTTTGTATCATCCTCTAGTTTTTCTCTGTGTATGTTTTAAATAAAGCTGGGATCCTACTGTCTATATTATCATTTATTTGAAACTTTTCCTGAGATATTTGTAGATTCACATGCAGTTGTAAGAAAAAATAATGAGCTCCCTTGTGCACTTTACCCAGTTTCATTCAATGATAATATTTTGCAAAATCATAATATATCACAACCAGGACATTGACATTGATACAATGTAATCATCTTATTCAGATTTTCCCAGTTTTACTCATACTCATTTGTGTTTGTATATATGTGTTGCATGTTTGTGTCTATATATTACATCTCACACAATTACATCATGCATGTAGTTTCATATCTCTACCACCATAGTCAAGACGCTGAACATTTCCAACACTACAAAGATCTCTCATGTTGCACTTTTATAATCACACTCACTCTTCCCCCATCCTTTGTGTCTCTCTAACTTCTGGCAATCACTAATCTGTCCTTTATTATTAAAATGTCATCATTTCAAAAAGTTATATAAATGGAATAACACAGTATGTAACCTTTTGGGATTGGGTTTTTTTTTCACTCAGCATGATTTCTTGAAGATTCATCAAAGTTGTTGTATGTATCAATAGATCTTTCCTTTGTATTGCTAAGTAGTATTCCACGGTATGGATACGCCACAGTTTATTTAACTATTCACCTACATATGGGCAGATAAATACCATGAAGATTCATGTAGAGGTTTTGTGTGAATATACATTGTTATTTCTCTGGGATAAATGCCTAATAGTGCAATTGCTAGGAAGTATGGTAACTATATGTTTAGGTTTTTTAAAAAAGATTTTATTTATTTATTCATGAGAGACACAGAGAGAGAGAGAGAGAGAGAGAGAGGCAGAGACATAGGCAGAGGGACAAGCAGGCTCCAGGCAGGGAGCCCGACGTGGGACTAGATCCTGGGTCTCCGGGATCAGGCCCTGGGCTGAAGGAGGCACTAAACCGCTGAGCCACCTGGGCTGCCCATATGTGTAGGTTTTTTAAAGAAACTTCCAACTATTTTCAGAAGGACTGTACCATTTTACATTCCCTCCAGCAATGTATGAGTGATCCAGTTTCTCCACATCCTTATCAGTGTTCAGTGTTGTCACAGTTGTTTAATTTAGCCATTTGGATAGTTGTGTAGGGATAGCTCACTGTCATTTTAATTTTCATGTCCCTGATGACTAATAATGTTGAACACCTTTTCATGCGCTTATTAGCTGCCTATATATCCTCTTTGGTGAAATGTCTGGTCAGTTTTGGACCATTTTTTAGTTGGATTGTTGTTTTTTACTGTTGAATTTTGACAGTTCTTTATATATCTAAGATACAAGTCCTCTATCAGATACATAACTTGCATATATTTTCTCCTAGTTGTCTTTTCATCCTCTTATCAGAGTCTTTTGCAAGGCAAGTTTTCAATTCTGTTGAAGTCTAATTTGTTGATTTTTCCTTCTGTGGATCATTCTTTTGATACCAAGTCTAAGAACTCTTTGCTTAACTTGGGAATAGCTTTGCAGATTCCAACAATTGTCTCTTGTTTTTTCTCCAAAACTCTTGTATTTTTACACTTTAAGTCTGTATCCATTTTTGACTTAATTTTTGTAGAAAGGGTGTAAAATGTAGATAAAATTTTATTTTTTGCCTATGGATGTCCAATTGCCACCACACCATTTGCTGTAAAAGCTATCATGTCTCCACTGAATTACTTTTACACCTCTGTCAAAAGTCAGTTTGACATATTGTGTGGGACTATTACTAGAATCTCTATTCTATTCTGATCTGTGTGTCCACCCCTCTGCCAATACCACACAGTCTTATTTTTAAAAATTGGAGTATAGTTGACATATAATATTAGTTTCAGGTGTATAGCACAGTGATTCCACAATTATAAACATTGCAAAATGCTCACCAGGATAAATATAGCTACCATCTGTCACCATACAATATTATTACAATATTATTGACTATATTCCCGATGCTGTACTTTTCATCTGCATGACTTATTTATTTTATAACTAGAAGTTTGTAACTCTTAGTCTCCTTTACCTATTTTACCCATCCCCCCACTCCTTCCCCTCTGGCAACCACAAGTTAGTTCTCTGTGAGTATGTTTCTGTTATCTTGTTGTTTGTTTGTTCATTTGTCTTGTTTTTTAGATTCCACATATAAGTGAAATCATATAGTATTTGTATTTCTGACTTATTCCACTTAATGAAATATCCTCTAGGTCTGTCCATCTGTGAATGGTAAGATTTCATTCCTTTTTATAGCTGATTGAATACCACACAGTCTTGATTAATTTAGCCATGTAATAGGTCTTGAAATAAGGTAGACAGTTTCTTCTCATTTTATTCTTCTTTTTCTTTTTTTTTTCTTAAATATTTTATTTATTTATTCATGACAGACACAGAGAGAGAGGCAGAGACATAGGCAGAGGGAGAAGCAGGGATCACGCCCTGAGCCAAAGGCAGGTTCTCAACCACTGAGCCACCCAGGAGCCTCTATGCTTTTTCTTTTCTTTTTTTTTTAAGATTTTATTTATTTATTTATTTATTTATTTATTTATTTATTTATTATTGTGAGAGAGAGAGAGAGAGAGAGAGAGAGAGAGGCAGAGACACAGGCAGAGGGAGAAGCAGGCCCCATGCATGGAGCCCACAGTGGGACTCAATCCCGGGTCTCCAGGATCACGCCCTGGGCTGAAGGCGGCGACAAACCACTGAGCCACCCGGGCTGCCCTATTCTTTTTCAAAATTGTTTTAACCATTCTGATTCCTTTGCACTTCCATATAAATTTTAGAATAGTCTTTACCTAGTTAAAAAAAATCTAATGGATTTTTTAAAAATATTTTGTTTATTTATTCATGAGAGATACACAGAGAGAGAGAGAGGCAGAGACACAGGCAGAGGGAGAAGCAGGCTCCATGCAGGGAGCCTGATGTGGGACTCTATCCTGGGACTCCAGGATCATGCCCTGAGCCAAAGGCAGATGCTCAACTGCTGAGCCACCCAGGGGTCCCTAACTGGGATTTTTATAGAAATTTTATTACATGTGGGTATAAGTCTGGGGAGAACTGTCATCTTTACTATGGTAAGTTTTCCAATCTATGAATAAGACATGACTTTCCATTTATTTAGATCTTCTTTCATTGGTATTTTGTATGTTTCAGCATATAATTCCTGTGCATGGGGATCCCTGGGTGGCGCAGCGGTTTAGCGCCTGCCTTTGGCCCAGGGCACGATCCTGGAGACCCAGGATCGAATCCCACGTCAGGCTCCCGGTGCATGGAGCCTGTTTCTCCCTCTGCCTGTGTCTCTGCCTCTCTCTCTCTGTGTGTGTGTGTGTGTGTGTGACTATCATAAATAAATAAAAATTTAAAAAAATATTAATTCCTGTGCATGTTTTCTTAGAGTCATACCTAAGTATTTAATTTTCTTAAAGGAAAGTGCTCCATTTAAAATTTTGGTATATGACATTTTCTAACTTAGGAAGCCACAATGTCCTTGACCCATCATGACATTGGGTAGCATTAACTAAGTTTTGTGCTTCCAGATCAATTTTGTTTTTAAGAATTTCTTGATATTGTTGTAGCCTGCCTTCAACTTTGATCCTTTATTTTTTCTGTTTGTCAGATGCACAGGATTACCTTTTTTAGCCTTCTGTCTTTTTTTTTAAGATTTTATTTATTTATTCATGAGAGACAGAGAGAGAGAGAAAGAGGCAGAGACATAGGCAGAGGGAGAAGCAGGCTCCATACCGGGAGCATGACATGGGACTCAATCCCAGGACTCCAGGATCACGCCCTGGGCCAAAGGCAGGCGTTAAACGGCTGAGCCACCCAGGTGTCCCTAGCCTTCTGTCTTATCACCAACCATTCCTACTTGGCCATCGTCTACTTGGAGAAAAGGCCACATGATCTTTCTGGCTCCCCTCAATGTCTAAGAAAACCTTGCTTCCTTTGCTTGCATCCTCCAAACTATTTCCCTCATCTGATTTACTGCAGCAAATCTCTCCTTAATTGATGAGATTGGGTTTATCTCCTTGTGAACCCTACCTATCCTGAATGGTCTGTCATTGTCTGCCTTTAAAATCTGTCTTTTTCCTCTCTTTAAACAATGATGGGCCTAAGTTATACCCAAAGCCCATACTACACACTATTTCCTCAGTATGTTGCAGAAAGTACTAAACGAAAATACCATTTTTAAAGAGGTGTATTTTTTTCTTTCAAAATGTAAGCTCCTCAAGAGAGGGACAATGTTTTCTATAAGTTCTATTGTGCCTAGTGCACTGTAAATGCTCAATAAATATTGATGATGGGAGACAGTGAGTCTTGATGATAAGGATGAGAAACTGAAATTCCAAATATTGCTTTGTTGCTTGTTTTTTTATGACCTCAGCTTAAATTGGGAAATATCAGCCCTTTGGCACAGTTGTCCCAAATACTACATTCAAATAAAAGTGCAATGGAGGCCTTGGGGTCTTTCTTTCAAGGAAAAAAGATCTCTTGTGCATTGAGGGCAAAATAATCACCTTCGTGGGTCTTTTTTACTGGTTTCTCCTGACCTTCAGGCCAAGGACATGAAGTAATCATTTATAGCTAAGGAGCATTAAGCTAGACTTGAGGAAATGGGTCTCATTCAAGTATAAATTATAAATAAAATCTAAAGCTTGTCAAAATAGATAAATATTTAATTTCCTTTGGAGCAATGGTACGTGGTATTATATTTTTAATTCTGATCTTCATATCTTTACTGGTAGCATATAAAGGTATATTATTTTATGTTCTGCAATCTTACTGACTTATTAGTTCTAAGACTTTTGCTTTTTTTTTTTAGATTTTTTGAGATTTTCTACATGGATCATGGAATTTGCAAGTAGGAACTGTTTTCTTTCTACCTTTATGATTTGTATGACTTTTACTCCTTTTCTTGCCTTATTGAATTAGCTAAAACCTCCAGCAGTATATTAAATAACAGTGGTGTGAGCAGATATCCTCATCTTGTTCCGGATCTTAAGAGAAATGTATTCAATCTTTCCCCATTAAGTAAAATGTTTTTGAACTTGCTTTTTACTAAATCGAGGAAGGTCCCTGTATTAATATTTTTCTAAGAATTTTTTTATTGTTAATGTGTGGTGAATTTTTTCAAACATGTTTTTTTTTTGCATAATGGATATGATCATATTTTTCTTCTGCATCTTGTGGATATGGCAGATTGCAATGATTACCTTGATATTTGAACTGGCCTGACATACCTGAAACAAACCTCACTTTGTACTGATGTGGTTCTTTTTATATATTGGTGAATTCTATTTGCTAATATTATGTTGAGGATTTTTATATCTATATTTATGAGAGATATTTGCTTGTAGTTTTATTTTTTAAGTCATTTTCTGGTTTTGATATCATGGTAATACTAGCTACATAAAATGAATTGGTTGTTTCCTTCTCTTTTAGTTTTTAGAAGAAACTATGTAGAATTGATGTTAATTTTTTAAATATTTGGTAGAATTCTCCATTGAAAGCATCTGGGCTTGAACATTTATTTATGGGAATTTTAATATTACAGATCCAATTTCCCAGATAGTTACAGGGGTATTCAAATTTTTTTCCATACAGGTTAGTTGTGATAGTTTGTGATTTTTGTGAGATTGATCTATTTCATTTAATTATCAAATTTATGCTTGTAAAGTTCATAATATTTTCATATTATCCCTTTGATATCTATAGGGTCTATAACTATATCCTTTGTTTCATTCCTGAAATTAATAATAGGTGTCTTCATTCTTTTTTACTTTGTGAGTCTTGCTAGATGTTTGTCAATTTTACTGATTTTTTTTCAAAATAGGAGTTCTTTGTTTTGCTTTCTCTACTATTCTCAATCTTATTGATTTCTGTTCTTATATTTATTATTTCCTTCCTTCTGCTTACTTTGGGATTATTTTCCTGTTCTTTTTCTAGGTTCTTGAGATGGGAGCTTAGATTATTGGTTTAAGATTTTCCTTATTTTCTAATGCAAGCATTTAGTGCTATAAATTTCCCTTTCCACTACTTTAAGTATGCCCCACAAATTTTGTCTTGTTGTATTTTTATTTTCATTCAGTTCAATATATATTCCAATTTCCCTTGTGACTCTGGTCCACCGATTATTTAGAAGTGTGTTATTTAATTTCTAAGTGTTTGGAGACATTTATCTTTCTGTTAATTCTAGTTTAATTCCATCATGGTCAGAAAAAACAGTCCAAGTGATTTCAATTCCTTTAAATTTGTTGGTGTTTGTTTTATAACCCAGAATGTGGCCTATTTTTGGTATATACTCCACAGGCACTTAAAAAGACTGTATTTTCTACTGTTGTTGGGTGGTGCATTCTATAAATGTCCGCTAGATTCTGTTGATTGATAGGGTTGCTGAGTTCTTTTATATCTGATGATTTTCTGTGTAGCTGTTCTATCAATTATTGAGATGGGGTGCTGAAATCTCCAATTATAATTGTGGATTTGTCTATTTCTTTCATCTCTATCATTTATTGCTTTATATATTTTGAAACTCTTTTTGTTGGGTGCATGCACATTTAGATTTGTTATCTTCGGGATGCCTGGGTGGCTCAGTGGTTAAGCATCTGTCTTCGGCTCAGGGCATGATCCTGGGGTCCTGGGATCAAGTCCCATGTCGGGCCCCTCACAAGGAGTCTGCTTCTCTCTCTGCCTGTGTCTCTGCCTCTCTCAATGTCTCTCATGAATAAATAAATAAAATCTTAAAGAAAAAAAAGATTTGTTATCTTCCTCGTCGATTGATCCTTTCATTATTAGGTAATTTCACTTTTTGTCTCTAGTAATTTTTTTAAAGACTTTATTTATTCATGAGACAGAGAGAGAGAGGCACACAGACACAGGCAGAGGGAGAAGCAGGCGCCATGCAGGGAGCCGGATATGGGACTTGATCCTGGGCCTCCAGGATAACACCCTGGGCTGAAGGCGGTGCTAAACCACTGAGCCACCCGGGCTGCCTGTCTCTAATAATTTTTTAAAGCACTTTTTAAAAATTTTTTTTAAATTTATTTATGATAGTCACACAGAGAGAGAGAGAGAGAGAGAGGCAGAGACATAGGCAGAGGGAGAAGCAGGCTCCATGCACCGGGAGCCCGACGTGGGACTAGATCCCGGGTCTCCAGGATCGCATCCTGAGCCAAAGGCAGGCGCCAAACCTCTGCGCCACCCAGGGATCCCCCTGTCTCTAGTAATTTTTTAAAGATTTTTTATTTATTTGTTCATGAAGGACACAATTGTCTTTTGAGCCAGCCAAGTATCCCTATCTCTAATAATTTTTATTTGATCTGAAGTCAGTTTATCAGATATTCATATAGCTCCTTCTGTTTTCTCATACTAATTATTGCATGATTTACCTTTTTTGTATTCTTTTACTTTCAACCTACCTGTGTCACTGAATTTGAAGTGAATTTCTTGAAAACAGCATTTAGTTGGGCTGTGTTTCTTTTTAATTGCCTCTATGTCAATTCCTTTTCTTATTCAAGAATAATTAACAATGTTATATTAGTTTCAGTTGTACAATATAATGATTCAATAGTTCTATACATTTCTCAGTGCTCATCAAGATAAGTGTACTCTTCATCCCCTTTATCTATTTTATCCATTCCCCTACCCACTTCCCCTCTGGCAACCACCAGTTTGTTGTCTGTATTTAAGAGCCTGGTTTTTTGTTTGTCTCTTTTTCTCTTTGTTCATTTGTTTAGTTTCTTAAATTTGACATATGAGTGGAACCATGATATTTGTCTTTCTCTGACTGATTTATTTCACTCAGCATTATTCCCTCTAGGTCCATTCATGTTGTTGTAAACTGCAAGATTTCATTCTTTTTTATGGTTGAGTAATATATGTGTATCTTTATCCATTTATCTATTGATGGACACTTGGGTTACTTCCTTACCTTCTTTATTGTAAATAATGTTGCAGTAAACATACAGATACATGTATCTTTTCAATTTAGTGTTTTTCTTTTCTTTGGGTAAATACCCAGTAGCAGAATTAATGGATTATATGGTAGTTCTATTCTTAATTTTTTGAGAAACCTCCATACTGTTTTCCACAGAGGCTGCACTAATCTGCATTCCCACCAACCATATACAAAGGTCCCTCTTTTTCCACATCCATGCCAACACTTGTATTTCTTGTGTTTTTAATTTTTGCCATTCTGACAGATGTAAAGTGATATCTCATTGTGATTTCAATTTGCATTTCCCTGAAGATTAGTGATGTTGAGCATCTTTTCTTTTCTTTTCTTTTTTTAAAGATTTTATTTATTCATGAGAGACACAGAGAGAGAGAGGCAGAGACAGGCAGAGGGAGAAGCAGGCTCCATGCAGGGAGCCTGATGTGGGACTTGATCCCGGGTCTCCAGGTTCATGCCCTGAGCTGAAGGCGGCGCTAAACCGCTGACCCACCCAGGGATCCCCTGAGCATCTTTTCAAGTGTCTGTTGGCCATCTGCATGTCCTCTGCCCATTTTTAGTTGGATTATTTGCTTTTTTGTGTGTTGCATTGTATAAGTTCTCTATATATTTTGGATATTAACTCCTTATCAGATATATTATTCACAAATATCTTCCCTCATTCAGTAGGTTTTCTTTTTGCTTCATTGATGGCTTCATTCACCATGCAGAAGCTTTTTATTTTGGTGTAGTCCTAACAGTTTAATTTTGCTTTTGTTTCCTTTACCAGCGAAGACATACCTAGAAAAATATTTCCATGCCCACTGTGAAAGAAATTACTGCCTATATTTTCTTCTTTTTAATCCCCTCAATCTCTGTTCTTTGATTGGTGTATTTCTACAATTTATATGTAAGGTAATCATTTACATGTTAGTGCTTAATTAAGTTTGCCATTTTGTTTTTTGTTTTCTATTTGTTTCCACTGGGGTTTTTTCTCTTTTTATTTGTTTTGCTTTTTTTAAAAGATTTTATTTATTTATTTATGAGAGACACAGAGAGAGAGAGAGAGAGAGAGAGAGAGAGAGAGACAGAAGCACAGGCAGAGCAAGAAGCAGGCTCCATGCAGGGAACCTGATGTGGGACTCGATCCCGGGTCTCCAAGATCACACCCTGGGCTGAAGGCAGCGCTAAACCGCTGAGCCACCCAGGCTGCGCTGTTTTGCTTTTTTATATGTGGGTTACTGAATAATTTTTAGGAATCCATCTTGATTTATTTATGATGTTTTGGGTATGGCTCTCTTTATAGTGTTCGTAGTGATTGCTCTGAGTATTACAATATACACATATGACTTGTAATAGTGCACTCATATTACCTACCATTTTACCACTTTGAGTGAAGTATCAAAACCTCACTTAGATTTAGGTCCCCTTACATTCACTACTTTTAAATATATCCTTGTCTTGAGTATCATCTGGTGCTATCAGTTTTATTTTAATCATCAAACATGATTTATAAAACTCATGAAGGAAATCATACTCTATTGTGTCACCCATATTCTTGCTCTTCTGTTTTTCCTAATGCTCTAAGGTTTTTATTATTTCCTCTTTTTTTAATGTTCTTTCATCCAATCTTTAAGGATAGGCCTTCTAGCAACAAATTCTTTTAGTTTTTTTAAAATCTGAGATTCTGTTTTCCCTTCATTCCTGAAGGATCATTTTAGATGTAGAATTCATGGTTGACAGTTTTTTTCTTTTAGCAGTGCTTTCTGGCTTCCATGTCATTTGAATTGATGTTTCTATACAGGTAATGTGTCATTTTTCTCTGGCTTCTTTCAGGACTTCTTTTCTTTGTCTTTAGGTTTTGAACATGTAATTATAATGTGTCAAGGCACAGATTTCTTTGAGATTAGCCCACTTCTTTGTGTCTTTTGCCAAACTTGGGATGTTTTCAGCCATTATTTCATATTATGTCATATCTAAGAAGGCTTTGCCTACTGGTTTGTCTTTGAATCTCAGAACATGCTACAATGCCTGATACATTGTTTATGCTTTGTATATATTTATTCAAATGAATGAATGAATCTAAGAATAAGTAAGTGAATTCAGTCAACTATAAGTTGGGATTTCAGGTCTCTTGATCAAAATGGCTCTTTTCCTAAGGAATTGACCCAGTTTTATTTGTCTACTTATAGACTGTAATCCTACATGAAATGTAGTTTCCCGGGGATCTAACAATCTATTTCATGCTTCGTCATTTGCATCTTCACATTCTTGAAGCAAATAATCTCATGTAATGATTGAGGAGAAGAATGCAAGTGATGGGGGGATGTCACAAGAACTCTGGAAACTCCCAAGGAGGAAAGGGAGCAGTCCAGGAGATTGAAATTACCAAGGTTCTATTTTGCCACCTACCTGTTTTGTCTCTATCAATTGTATCTTTTAAAATACATTTATTAGGGGCACCTGGATGGCTCAGTGGTTGAGCATCTATCTGCCTTTGGCTCAGGGCATGATCCTGGGGTTCTGGGATTAAGTCCCATATTGAGATCCCTATAGGGAGCCTGCTTCTCCCTCTGCCTGTATCTCTGCCTCTCTGTGTCTTTCATGAATAAATACATAAAATATTTAAAAAATAAAATAAAATACATCTGGGACACCTGGGTGGCTCAGCAGTTGAGCATCTGCCTTTCACTAAGGGCGTGATCCCAGGTTACTGGGATCAAGTCCCACATCAGGCTCCCTTGAGGAGCCTGCTTCTCCCTCTGCCTATGTCTCTACCTTTGTGTGTCTCTCATGAATAAATAAATAAATCTTTAAAAACATATATATATAAAACCATCAGTTGGGGGGGTGCCTAGGTGACTCAGTTGGTTTGGTGTCTGACTCTTGATTTCAGCTTAGGTCGTGATCTCAAGGTCCTGTAGTCAAGCCCCACATGGTGCTACACACTTGGCATGGAGTCTGCTTGGGATTCTCTCTCTTCCTCTCCTTCTGCCCCTTTCCTCCCCGCTGTCTTTCTAAAAAATGTCTTTTTTTTAATCATCAGGGGCACCTAGGTGGCTCAGTTGGTTAAATCTCCAACTTTTGATTTCAGCTCAAGTTGTGATCTCAGGATTGTGAAATCAAGCCCTGCGTTGGGCTCCATGATGTGCATGAAGCCTGCTTAAGATTCTTTCTCTGCCCCTCTCTATTTCTAAAAAAAAAATCATCATTAGGGTAAACATGAATGAATTCTTAGATATGTCTTTAGGTAGAAAACTTAATGTCCCCAGATGCCCAGAAGGACAACCTTCTTCGGCACTATGTCCCAGCAGTCACTCCTACCTATAGCTCACAAGACTGAGCAGTAGTACTTTGAGTATCCATTTCAGCTTAGTCTGGAAGCAACAACACAATTGTATTTGATTTTAACCAATAGTGACAAACCAAAGGTTTGATCAATAAATTTAGCCTGAGGCAGAAGCAAGTTTACTGTGATAATTTATTGGGAAAATCTTCTCTTTGTGCTGAATACATCACTTGGTTGCATGTTTCCTCTGTTTTCATTTTTTCCTTTTCTTTTTTCTCTTCCTTTCTCTCTTTCCTTCCTTCCTTCCTTCCTTCCTTCCTTCCTTCCTTCCTTCCTTCTTTCCTTCCTTCCTTCCTTCTTGTCAACTAAAGGCTACTTTCATAGACAGAGTATATCTCCAAAAATAAAACCTCTAATGCTTGTTGAATTAGTGTCAATTTAACTATAAATTTAATCAAAATATATTTAGACAAGAGCTTTATATTCTCTGGCAAATGAATTTAAATGTACTGAAAAGCAAAGCAAATCATAATAAGTCAAATAATATGTACATATTCTGGTAGACACAAGTTAATGAAATTTCCCTCAGTTGGCAGCTGAATTGACTTATAATCCTAGCTGTGGTAAGGTTTTTCAGATAATAGCCTGAAACCTGTGGTCCTTTACCACTTGGGACCAGTTAAGCATTCCTGCTTCATGACCCTTTTCCAAGTGATTTGGGAAAATTTAACCAGGCTGCAGCAGTGTGAAGGCCAGGGGTCCCCTGGGGAGGCTGTGGCTGTTACTGCCCATAGACCAGTCTAAACCTAGCTCCAGGCCCACACAGGTCACTCTGGAATGTCCAAGGCTGTTTGAGGTACAGAAAAGGGCTTTATGGCAGTGAAATGGGGAGGTACAGTCAGTTTCAGGCTCTGTCCACAAGAATAAATTGCAGCCTAGAATTTTAGCCAAGTTCTGAGTATGTCCGAAGAGCTTTCATGTTCACCATAATTCTAGGTGAGAGAGCCAGGATAAAGGAAAGCCACAACCACAGTAAAAACAGAGTTATTTAGAATTGAAATATTTAATGTTTATAGAAAGAGTGAGGCTATTTTGTGTCCCTGTTAAAGTGGTCTTCAAAGTTGTTGGTTTGGTTAATATGAGTTCTTTATTTGGATGAAATACTGGGTTTGTCTGCCAAATGATTGCCTAACCATATGTTATTTTGCCTTCTAAAATAGCCAAAAAAATTTTGTTTTGCTGCTTCTATATTTGCTTTATATACCTGATCCTTGGTGGAGTAGGGATTGTTTTAGGGATTAACATGAAGAATTAAAATGAAGAGTTAACACTTTGTGTCATAAATTGAATCTTTTTCTTAGTTTTTTCATATGTCTTTTGACTTGATGATTTTTTAAACCAGAAATTTACTTTTAGGTAGTCAAGTTAATCAATTTCTTTAAAGATTTTATTATTTAAAAAAATAAATAAAGATTTTATTATTTATTTGAGAGAGCGAGCAAGCAAGCATGAGCGGCAGAGGGATAGAGACAGGGAGAAGCAGATTCCCTACTGAGTGGGGAGCCCAGTGCAGGGTTCAATCCCAGGACCTTGAGATCATGACCTGAACCGAAGGCCAGACACTTAACCGACTGAGCTACATGCATGCCCCAAGTTTATTAATTTTTAATGTTATAGTTTTAGGATTTTGAAATTTAAAAGACCCTTCAAATCTGAGGCTATCAAATAATTTCTCCATTTTTGATTTAACACTTATAGGGTTTTATATTTATATCTTTGATCTATTTGGAATTTATGCTAGTGGATGGTGTGAGGTATAGCTCCAAATCTATTGTTTTCCAGAGAGTTACCTAGCTTTCCCAAACCAATTTATCAAATATCTATATTTTAGCTTTGATCTGAGAGTCTATCTATACCATATATTAAATTATTATGTGTATTTTAGTCTACTTCTGTATTTTCTCTTCGTTCCATTTGTCTGCCTTAGCATTTATACACTAATATCATATTATTGAGGTCCTATGAAATGTTTTTATGATGGGTAGAGATGGTCTTCCCTACTTTGCCCCCTTTTCTAAATTTTTCTGGTTGTTCTTTTTTATATTTCCATATGAGCTTCATAGTGACTTTGTCTTATTCCTATCCACATCACCACAATTTAAAAAGTAAATAAAATCTGCAATTCATATTGCTATCACATTGAATTTATGAATAAACTTAGAAAGAATTTACATCTTTTGCAAATTGAGTCTTTGCACCCAAGAATAAGGCTTGTTTTTGTTTTTCCAATTGTGTCTTTTGTGTACTTTAAAAGTGATTTAAATTATTCTTCACCATAAGTTTTTGGTATTTCTTGATAAATATAGTACTATGCATATTTAGTGTTATTGTCGCTAACATAAAGTTGGTCCTTTCCTTCATTATAAACTCTATCTAGTTGTTATTTAAGCAAAAAAAAATGTATGATAAGGCCTTATGACTTTCTGCAGATGGAAATTTCAGAGATCTTGCAGGAGCTTGACTATAATCCAGTGATACTTCAATGAACAAATTCCCAATAATGACGTTTCATTTGAATATAACATACTATGCTAAAACCATTTTTCTGGCAATATAGCAGTCCACAGATCAAGCCTTAAAAATGCCTATGCCCTTTGATTTTTGTATACCTATAGGCTAAAGAATAGATATGACAATGCGAACAGTGGCTGGCTCAAGGTAGAAGGATTTATGGAAGGGTTTATATTTCCTTGTTTTCTGTTTCTTTGAATGTTCCTGCTTTTTAAATATCAAATATGCATTACTTTTATAACACAAATGTTATTTTTCTTTTTCTTTTATTTAATTTATTTATTCATGATAAACACAGAGAGAGGCAGAGACATAGGCAGAGGGAGAAGCAGGCTCCACACAGGGAGCCTGATGCTGGACTCGATCCTGGGACTTGGGGATCACACCCTGAGCCAAAGGCAGATGCTCAACTGCTGAGCCACCCAGGCGTCCCACAAATGTTATTTTGCAATAAAAATTCATGTTTGTAAATCAGAGAATATATGCACAAATGCACAGCCACATGTCACCAAAATCCCCTCCTCCACAGCTTGGGTGTGCTGCCATACAGTGCACACAGGTAGTTCTGAATAGGAAAGAGAGGAGGTTTAAAAAAAAGAAAGAAAGAAAGAAGAGAGGTTTGGGGATTGAGCTGGGTTTAAGATCTAATCTCAGTTCTGCCACCTGCTACTTTAGTGTCCCTGGACAGGTTACTTAACCTCTTTGGATCCTGACATTCCCATCTGTAATATAGAGGTTGTTAAGTTTTTGAAAATATGACAAAATACATAGCACACAGCAAGAATTTCGGTAAAGGGTAGTTGCTTCAGTGATTTAGCAGGCTCAGGAAACCCCTGGGTAACACTGCAAAACATGAGCACATTTTCTCCTCCCTTTTTTCTCTCTTGGTGATGCACTTACCTCCTTCTCAATAACTCCCAACATTCAATATATACATTTCTGCTCATTTCTTCTCCTTCCCTTGTTAAAAACCCTTCCTGCTGTCAAAACAGGAAATTACTTACAACTTTTTTCTTTTTCTTAAAGAAGGATCATATTATAATTAAATGAGGGTTAGTGGCAGAATGATAATAGCAAATGCATGTAGCATTTACTGTGTGCCAGGCTCTCCTCTGAGTGTTCCTCACAGATTACCTCATTGTGATCATGTTTATAACTCTAAGAGATACATGTAGTTTTATGATCCCTGTTGTAGAGATGAGGAAGCTGAGGCACAAAGGCTGTCGTGGAGATTTTTACAGGTTGACTCCTCCCCTGTGCCACACAAGCCCTCATAAGGCTTGGATGTGTCCTTATGGAAGGTAATTTGGTTTGTTTATGTGTGTTTGCTTCACCCTCTGATACTTCTCTTCCTACCCCTGGCATTTCTGACCTGTAAAGCCTTGGTATGCCTGCAATCCGTTCCCTTCCCATGTAAAGATGGGTCCCTTCTGGCATCATCCATGCTGGCATTTTCTACCATCTGGCACATGCCGACCACCTTCTTGCTTGCACAGATGTGCCAGTGCCTTAGCTTTTCCCTTCAGCACTTCCTGACAGGCCCGCCCCACCTTCACCCTCTGTTTCTGGATGATCCACATCACTATGCTCAACACAGGTAATCTTTGGAAATAACTATTTAGCACAGTAGGTCCCTTTCTCCCTATCTGATCTCCCCACTTAGAGTGGGGGCAGTCTTTTTTATGTCCTTAATCTTGCTTCTTTCTGGCCTCTGAAACCTTGATATTTGGCCTCTGCAATCAGCTCCCAGCTGTGCTGAAACATCACTTAAATTCTTCTGACATATTGATTGCTTTTCTTCTTATTTAGGGGTCCGGCACTGTATTTTTGTTTAGGCTCAATAGCACATTTGGAGAACATAGACCCAAATGAGCCTAAATTATGGGCATTTAAAAATAAGAATGGGGGATCCCTGGGTGGCGCAGCAGTTTGGCACCTGCCTTTGGCCCAGGGCGCGATCCTGGAGACCTAGGATCGAATCCCACATCAGGCTCCCGGTGCATGGAGCCTGCTTCTCCCTCTGCCTGTGTTTCTGCCTCTCTCTCTCTCTCTCTCTCTATCATAAAAAAAAAATTTTAAAAAAATAAAATAAAAATAAGAATGTGCCTCTAAAGCATTCCTATTATTCCACTGTAAATTTTAAACGTAAGTATAGTCTAATATCGTATTTATTTATTTTTAAATGCTCTGACAGCCCACACTGGGTTCAGAAACTTTACCATTGGGACGCCTGGGTGGCTCAGCGGTTGAGCGTCTGCCTGCGGCTCAGGGCGTGATCCCACAGTCCCGGGATCGAGTCCCATGTCCGGCTCCCTGCGTGGAGCCTGCTTCTCCCTCTGCCTATGTCTCTGCCTGCCTCTCTGTGTCTCTCATGAATGAATAAATAAAGTCTTTAAAAAAAAAAGAAACTTTACCATTCTTGGGACAAGTAATGCAGGAGGCATGAAGATGTATTTAACAGTATCTGTGAAGACTATAATTCATATCAAAGTAAAATAAATAATTTTATTTTTAAATTTTAAATAATATGTAAGTAACTCAATACCAAGTAATACTATGTTAAGTGTTCTGGAAAATATAAAATATTGGTCTTGGGTGGTAAAAGGTGCAAAATCACCCTCTGCTGAAATTCCTGTAGCTGAGAATACTTTTTTTAATCTTCATTAACAATAAAAATATTTATTTGAGAATGCTGTTTGCAAGCAGCCAATTAATCAAAAGTTGTAAATAGGGACACCTGGGTGGTGTCCTCTGTGTCCTCAACCACCTCCGTGGTTGAGAGTCTGCCTGTGGCTCAGGTCGTGATCCTAGGGTCCTGGGATTGAGTTCCTCATCGGGCTCCCCATGAGGAGACTGCTTCTCCCTCTGCCTATGTCTCTGTCTCTCTCTGTGTGTCTCTCATGAATAAATAAATAAAATCTTTTTTTAAAAAATCCCATTTGATGGACATTCTACAGAATATCTGACCAGTCCTCCTCAAAACTATCAAGGTCATCAAAAACAAGGAAAGTGTGAGAAATTGTCATAGCCAAGAGAAGTTTAAGGAGACATAATTAAATGTAATATAGTGCCCTGGATGAACCTTGGAACAGAAAAAGGAAACTGGTGAAAAGGTAAAATAATCTGAGTTAAGTATAGACTTTCGTTAATGATATGTTATCAGTGTTGATTCATTAATGGTGACAAACACATCATATTAATGTTAGATATTATTAGTAATAGGGAAACTGGGTTAGAGGGGTATGGGAACTGTCTGGACTCTTTGCAATATTTCTGTAAGTCTAAAACCATTCTAAAATAAAAAGTTTATTTAAAAAAAATGTATGCTAATCCCATCTATTCCCAGAGCATTTATTTCTTAGAAGAAAGGAAGGAAAGAAGGATAGATGAGCTGGAAAGATTTCATGATCTTGAGTAAGTACTAATTGCTATAATGCTAAGCATCTTAGACATACTTATCTATGGATTATGGATTAAAATTACACTGCTTTATTTTCCTAGCAAGTACAGTGTTACTAATAAGGTTCACAGAGTTTGTGTTGTTCTCTTAGGAAGTAAAAGGAACACAGAGCTCATTAACTAGTTGGATCTTTTAAACATAGAGCTCAGAGGAGGTAAGTGTGGGAGAGCAGTAGGGATTTGGGGAGGCGTTTACAATTTACAGCTCAATGAGATGCAAAAATATTCATTGTTAATAGCTTCTGCTGGGAGTTCAGCAACCCCAAAAAGAAAAGGAGTATTGACTTGTTGGTCCATGGAGGCCACCTGCCTGCTTCTTAATTGTTTTGAAGGGCCAGTAAATGCCCTATGAATCCATCTTGGCACCTGAATGATGATATCTTGGGTGAGCTACATTAAATAGAACAGGAAAGTGGTCAGCTTCATGTATGGTTTTTTAAAAAATTACATATGATGGGTAAATGAAATAAAAGGGAGTCTGGGTGAAAGAAGAAAATTGAAGACTTTATTTTTTTTAAGAGATTTTATTTATTTATTTAGGAGAGACACACAGAGAGAGGTAGAGACATAGGCAGAGGGAGAAGCAGGCTCCCTGCGGGGAGCCTGATGCAGAACCTGATCCCAGTGGGATCATGACCTGTGCCAAAGGCATCAGATGCTCAACCACTGAGCCATCCAGGCGCCCCTAAAGATTGTATGATAACAGACTTTAGTCAACATAAAGTTCCTATAAGACTAGGTCTTCAAAACTCAATTTAGTTCTTGCCTCCCACCACTTTCCTTCTCTTACCTTTTCCCATCCTGACCTCCACCACCAGCAGCACAAATGTTCTAATCTAGAAGCTTCCTTAATGTGGTGCAAAGTCATGAAGTAATTATGCAGTCCTGGAACCTTGCTTTTTCACTGCCCTGCTGCTAAACAATGCTCTTGTCCCCCACAAAGGCCACTAGGATTTTTCTGAAGCTTTTCTCATTAAATAACTGGGTTCATGAGTTTGGGCAGGAAAACCACAGTGCATTTCTCATCACATCATATTAAGAGTCCATACTATCAAGGTTGATCACTGTTGATGTTACTCTTGATCATGTGGCTGAGGTAGTGTTTGTCACGTTTCTTCACTGTAAAGCTACTCTTTCTATTTTTTAAGATTTTATTTATTTATTCATGAGAGAAACAGAGAGAGAGAGAGAGAGAGAGACAGAGAGACAGAGAGACAGAGAGACAGAGACACAGGCAGAGGGAGAAGCAGGCTCCATGCAGGGAGCCCAATGTGGGACTCAGTTCCAGGACTCCAGGATCACGACCTGAGCTGAAGGCAGGTGCTAAACCACTGAGCCACCCAGGGATCTCCAAGATACTCTTTTATTCTCTCTCCACACTGTACTCTTAAGAATCTGCCAATTGGGGCAGCCTGGGTGGCTCAGCGATTTAGTGCTGCCTTTGGCCCGGGACATGATCCTGGAGTCCCGGGATGAGTCCCACATCAGGCTCCCTGCATGGAGCCTGCTCCTCTCTCTGCCTGTGTCTCTGCACCTCTCCCTCTCTCTCTCTGTCTCTCATGAATAAATAAATAAAATCTTAAAAAAAAGAGTATGCCATTTTTCCAAGGGGGCTTGATTTCTTTTGTTGGAGAACAGTATTAGAAATTGAGATCTGGGTACTAGGTATACTCATTACTCTTGGGCTGCCCTTGCTTCCGGCCATCTCAGTTCACAGAGCAAGATGTTATATGTGTGTATATAAACCCATGTATGTACACATATCTACGAACATTTCTCTATGTAATTATCTATATCTATATTGAGGTGATCATGAGTTTATACTGGTATCTCCAACATTAATTCATTACCACATGGACCATTCTAGCCTCTTCCCCTTGATTATCTGTAACCACTTACTCTTACAGTGAGAAGCCTGGCTCTCACCATCCACCATCCATTTACTTAGTGGCTTAATTCCAGTATATACGTATGTATAATGGTTTCAGAATTATTGCCCCATAAACCCCTGGGGGGAAAAAACTTTATAAACTAGAGTAATGCTTACGCACAGTTTCTTTTGCCTTTAGCCTTAGGGACTCCACTTATTTCCAAAATTACTTAGGACAGCATCTTATTCCCCCACTCCCTTTAGTGAGATTGTGTCATACATTTGTAATACAGTTCCATTGTTTTGTCATATTATGCATTCCACTCTGGAATCCCCTAACTTTCTAAGCAATTTTTGAAAGTTTGTCTACACTCTTCTTATTGTAAAGTTCTGTGGGATTGATGACTTATATTCACCATTATAGTATCACACAGAATAGACTTAGTGACCTAAATAATATGCTGTGCTTCACCTATACAATCCTCTCCCCTACACCCTATAACTTTAGCAACCATTGATCTGTTTACTGACTTTATAGCTTTTCCTTTTCCAAAATATCATATAATTGGAATCCTACAATGTGTGGGCTTTTCAGACTGGCTTCTTTTACTTAACAATTAGCATTTAAGATTTATCCATGAATTTTTGTGACTTGATAATTCATTTTATCACTGAATAATATTTCATTATATAAATCTGCTAGTTTTGTTTATGCATTCGCCTATTGAAACACAGTTGCTTCCAGTTTTAGTGATTATGAAATAGAGATGCTATAAGCATTCACTTGCAAGTTTTTTTGTAACGCAAATTTGCAAATTTGTTGGGTAAATACCTAGTACCAATCATATGGGAATACTAGATTTAGTTTTGTAAAAAACTGCCAAACTGCCTTCCAAAGAGACTGTATCATTTTGCATTCCCACCAGCAATGAGTGAAAGTTCCTGCTGCTTTTGCAACCTGACCATCAATTGGTATTGTCAAGGTTTTTTTGATTTGAGCTTTTCTAATAGATATGCAGTTGTATCCCCTTATTGTTTAATTTGCAATTTCTTGATGGCAAATGATGTTGGGCATCTTTTCATATGCTTATTTACTACATGTGTATGCTTCTGGATGAAGTGTCTGTTCAGATCTTCTGCCCATTTGTTAATGGGTTGTTTCTTCCCATATTGTTGAATTTTAAGAGTTCTTTGTATATTTTGGATATACCTTCTTTATCAGGTATGTGCTTTGCAAATATTTTCCCCAGTCTGTAGCTTACCTTTTCATTTTTTTAGCATTGTTATTTGCAGAACATAAAATTTTAATTTTAACAAAGTCCAACTAAGCAATTTTTCTTTATTGTTATATTTAAAAATTCATCAACAAATCTGAGATTATAATACACTTTCTTCTTAAAGTTTTACTTATTTAAGTAATAACCACACCCAACGTGGGGCTCAGACTCACTACCACAAGATCAATTGTCACAGGCTCTTCTGACTGAGCCAGCCATGCACCCCTCTCCTATGCTTTCTTTAAGAAATTTTATAACTTGGGATGCCTGGGTGGCTCAGTGGTTGAGCGTCTGCCTTCAACTCAGGCTGTGATCCCAGAGTCCTGGGGTCGAGTCCCACATTGGACTCCTTGCATGGAGCCTGCTTCTCCTGTCTCTGCCTCTCTCTCTGCCTCTCTGTGTCTCTCATGAATAAATAAATAAAATCTTTTTTAAAAAGAAATTTTATAACTTTGTATATTAGATTGGAATCTCTGATCCATTTTGAATTATTGTTTGTGTAAAGTCTATACCTATGCTCTTTTTTTTCACATGTGGATGTCCACTTATTTAGCACCATTATTAAAAAAGACTATTCTTCCTTCTTTGAATTGTCTTTGTTCCTTTGTTAAAGATGAGTTGTCTATTTTTGCAGGGATCTATTTCTAGGCTTTTCTATTCTGTTACATTTATCTATGTGTCTACTCTTTTGCCAATATTCTGTCTTAATTACTATCGACTTAATAATAAGTCTTAAGTAGAGTACTGTGAGTTCTCCAACTTTGTTCTTCTTCAGTATTATGTTGGCTATTCTTGGTCCTTTGTCTTCCCATATAAGCTTTAGAATTAGTTTTTTGATATCTACAAAACAGTTTGCTGGGGTTTTGATTAGGACTGTGTTGAATCTATAGATCTAGTTGGGAAAAAGTCACATCTTAATAATTGAGTCTTCCAATCCATGAACACAAGTGATTTCTTCATTTATTTAGATCTTCATTGATTTTTTCATCAATGTTTTGTAGTTATTTGCACACAGGTCCTGTAATACTGTATTATATTTATCGTTAAGTGTTTAATTTTTAAGTGCTATTATAAACGGTATTTTTTTACATTTCAAATTCTATCAGTTCATTGCTGACATATAAGGAAAGAAATTAACTTTTGTATATTGCATCTCTGTTATACTTATTTATTAATTCCAGGAGATTTTTGTTGATTCTTTGAGATTTTCTGCATATCCGATCATGTCATCTGTGAATAGAGAAGTTTATTTCTTCCTTTTTAGTCTGTATACCTCTTATTTCCTTTCTCACCTGATTGAATTAACTAGAACTATATTGCAGAGGAAAGGTGAGAGAAGACACCCTTGCCTTGTTCCCAATATTAGGAGAAAGTGCCCAGTTTCTCATTAACAAGTATGGTGTTAGCAGTCAGCTTTTTGTAGATGTTCTTTATCTAATTAAGGATATTTCCTCTATTCCTAGTTTGCTGTACATTTTTTTTCATGAATTAGTATTGGATTTTGTCAACTGCTTTTTCTACATCAAGCATATGATCATATGCTTTTTCTTCTTTACACTGTTGATGTAGATTAGGTTAATTGTGTTTTGAATGTTAAACCAGTCTTGCATACCTGTTACAAATCTCACTTGATTGTGGCATACAATTCTTTATATATATTGTTGGATTTCATTTAATATTTTGTTGAGGACATTTATTTCTATGTTCATGAGAAATACTGGTCTGTAATTTTTTTTGTAATGTCTTTATCTGGCTTTGATATTAGGATAATACTGGTCTCATTGAATATGTTAAAAATGTTTCCTCTTCTATTTTTAGGAAGGGGTTGTAGAGAACTGGTATCATTTCTTCCTTAAATGTTTGGTAGAATTCACTGGTAAAACCATCTGGGCCCAGAGATTTCTTTTTTGGAAGGTTATTAATTAAATATTTTGTGTAGTCACATTTTAGAAAGTAAAAAGAAACAAGGGAATTTAACTTGAGTAATGTATTTATTCAACCTACTTATTATTGTCATTTCAACATATAGTTAATATGAAAATATTACTGAGTAATTTTATATTCTTCTTCTTGTGCTAAGTTTTTTTTCTCTTTTTTCTCTTCTTTTTCTTTTCTTTTCTTTTTCTTTTTCTCTTTTTTTTCTGTGCTAAGTTTTTGAAATATGGTGCATTTGAACCTACCACATATCAAGTACTCAATAGCCTACCATATTGGACAATGTACATCTGAGGTAGAAACCAAAATTATGGTTACTATTGAATTTTAATAATATATATTTTACCTTTTCTAAGGATATTAATGATGGAATATAGATTTATTATTTTTAAGGAAACAATCTGGTACTTTCCCTTAAAAGAGAATCATATATATCACTATCAGAAAAGAAGTCTTGGCAATGAAAAATTAATATGTGTAATATTATTTCTCATGTAGTAAATTCAATTTAATTTCATGGAATGTCACAAAATTTTTAAGAGGCAAATAAACCAAGCTGCTAGTGTTAACTGAAAAATTACCCTTTTCTGTGACAGTGTCTGTAACAGTTTTAAATTGAGTCAGTATGCTCTGAGAACTGTAAAACCAAAGCTGTCCACTAGCAAAGTAACTTGACCTTGTTTGCACTAAGCCATTTGCTGTTAGCATGAATTTACAATGTGGACTAATCATCAAATACAGCAGGGTGATTGGCTCTGTTGAATAGACATATATCCCTGTCTGATATTAGCTGAATAAGACTTCTGCTCCTTCATTATATCAGCAGTTTTCTCTTTCTGGACCTGTCTCTATCGTTCCTCAGAAAGTCCAAGCATAATGAGGCTGATAGAAAGTAGACCAGCAGTTCCAAAGTACTGCTTTGGATTCAGTCAAGAATGCAAAAGATGCAGGCAGGAAGAGCCTGCATCTTTTCTGGCTCAGAGGTCCAACAGCTAACAGGTGTCTTAGCCTCCACGAAGTTCCCTAAATCTTGGCAACATCCAGCCAAATCAGGAATGGGTTCTTTGACCAAGACTTAGATGAGGAGAGCACCTTACAAGTAGTTAATAAATAACAGTTGGATGGGTGAATGAGTCCATGAACAAATGCATGCATGAATGAATGAATAAAAATAAACTTCTGTCTTCTTGGGCTATTTGCAGTCCTCCTGCCTGCCTGAAGGACAGGCTCTGGGCCAAATTCTGAATCAAAAGTCTGTCTTTGATTTTGTCTCATCTCCTTTTCTTGGTATCATTATGTCCTCATAAATTCTACCCTATATCCCATTCCCATATTATTTCCTAATCCTTTGTGATAGGATTATTATCCCCATTAGGCAAATGGAAAAACAGAGGCTCAGAGAGAGATAAGTAGGAGCTCTGAAAGCTAATCTTGGCTCTGTCTTTATCCAGCAGGATGATCTTTATTTTTTATTTTTTATTTTTATTTTCCAGCAGGATGATATTGAACATCTCTCTTCAATCTTGGGACTCAGATTAATGCCTCCTATTCCTACACACCTTGGATGACTGCCACTCACCAGCTGTGTGAGTTTGGACAAATTACTTACCTTCTATTAGCCACAGTTGCCTTATCAGTAGAGTCTGAGTAAATATCAATGGCTTGATTTACCTGATGGGTTCATTTACCTGACTGGCTGTTATAAAAAATGTAAATAGATGAAATAAGGCTCATAAACCACTTAGCACAATACCTAGCATGCAACAGATATTCAATAAACATTAACCATTACCATTTTTACCTCCCATCTGTCAAATCGTTGAGCTATCTATGCTTAAAAATAATAATACTGAAATAGCAAATAACATTTATTGAACCAGCAAATGTGCAAATCTATGTATACATGTTATCTCACCTAATTCTTGCATAATAACACCCTCATTTTACAGGTGAAGAGACTAAAGCACAAACTGTGTAAGTGACCCACTTGAGGTCACAATTGCTAAATGGTAAAGTTAGGATTTGAGCTGTATCTAATTTCAAAGCAGGTACTCTTTTTGTTATAAGAACTCTTCTAGGGATCCCTGGGTGGCGCAGCGGTTTGGCGCCTGCCTTTGGCCCAGGGCGCGATCCTGGAGACCCGGGATCGAATCCCACGTCGGGCTCCCGGTGCATGGAGCCTGCTTCTCCCTCTGCCTGTGTCTCTGCCTCTCTCTATCTCTCTGTGACTATCATAAATTAATAAAAAAAAAAGAACTCTTCTAGCTCCAAAAGTCTATAACTTGCAACTATTCTTTGAATTATAAAACTTTGGTGATGCAAAAAAAATTCATCAAAGGCCGACCTATGTGTGGTGGTATCTAGGTGCCATGAAAGGTACGAGATGAATAGGACATAGTCCTTAACCTCTTGTATCGTTTCGTCTTGGCCAATTTTCCTTGGTCTCTTTTCTAATGCGATTCTAGAATTCAATAGTCATTTCTCCATCTCTCTCATCTTTATAAACTGTTATTTAGCAAATGTGTTTCTAAAGAACTGCATTTGCTAAATTAACAGTGCTAACCGAGGCTGATTATCTCGGCACAGTAAATTGTCAGCATCTATGCTACGGCTTTTTAATTAGCTTGAAATGATCATTACTAAGTGACCCTTTATGTAACACAATAACAAATCATTTCAAAAGCATTTGCTGACAACCTACAGTAAGTTAAATGGTGTCCAAAAAACCCACAGAACACCCCCAAAATCCCACCCATGTTTGAGGATTTTTTTTTTAAGAAAGATTAAAACTTATAGGGGTTTCTCCCACTCTCCCATCTGTAAAAAGGTCTGTTCTATGGAACGCCTGCTGTGATACAGTGCGCTTGATAGATAAGCCAACATGAAGTATAGGGTGTGAGGTATGAGGCTTCTTTTTATTCTAAACCGATTGAAAGATCACCACCATCGGCTTACGGCTTGGTGAAAACAATCTGAATAACTAAGCTAACTGATCCACAGGAATCCAGTACTTTTTGTTTAGATGGAACAAAATCTTAAAATGTCACTTCTTACACCAGTATAAACTTATGGCAATTTTTTCTCCACACCCCTAAAATGAAGAGACATTAGCATAATAAAAAATAACTGGGCAATTTCTATTGAAAATAGAATTTCTCATTTTCTCAAAAATTATTCTCATTTTCATGCTCCTGTTTTTTGTGTGGCTTTTGGAATCAGAAAATGAAAGCTAAATCCCATTGCTTTCACACTGATCAGGAAAGGGAGATGTGGACAGCAGGCTTTAACTAGAAACCACACCTGTCCACTTTCCTGCTCAGAGTAACTCCAAAATTTATATTTGAAGTCAGAGCAGAAGTTTTATTAACAGAAAGGTGTTTTTCCATTTCAGAATCTTCAAAAATGAAGTCTTTCTAACTTTACCAAGACCCTTGCTCTTTATCTTTTTTCAAAATTTTTTAAAATTTTAATTTATTCATGACAGAAGACAGAGAGAGAGAGAGACAGAGACACAGGCAGAGGGAGAAACAGGCTCCATGCAGAGAGTTCAACGTGGGACTCGATCCCGGGTCTCCAGAGTCAGGCCCTTGGGCTAAAGGTGGCACTAAACCGCTGAGCCACCCGGGCTGCCCGACCCTTGCTCTTTATCTAACCTCTCCATTATTACTTAAGATTTCTCCCTCTACCAGGCAGACAGGTATTTACCTGCTGTCAGGTTATTTGGAGCCAGGCATTGTCCTTAACAGAAGAGCACTAAATTATTCAGAGACCAGCTAGGAGATGGACGACTGAAAGTTTGGGTCATGGATGAAATTCTGCTCAAACCACTTGTTGAGGGATCCCTGGGTGGCGCAGCGGTTTGGCGCCTGCCTTTGGCCCGGGACGCGATCCTGGAGACCCGGGATCGAATCCCACGTCGGGCTCCCGGTGCATGGAGCCTGCTTCTCCCTCCGCCTATGTCTCTGCTTCTCTCTCTCTCACTGTGTGCCTATCATAAATAAATAAAATTAAAAAAAAATTTAAAAAAAAACCACTTGTTGATAATAAATAAACAACCTTCACTAATAATGAGGACTCACAAACAGTAATAAATGTTTATTCTGAGATTATAAAGGAACTTCAGAAGCAGGCTCCATGCAGGGAGCCTGTTGTGGGACTCGATCCCAAGACCCCAGGATCATGCCCTGAGCCAAAGGCAGTTGCTCAACAACTGAGCCACTCCAGCGTCCCGGAATCACACGTGATCTTGAAAAGTTGGGGTGATTGAGCTGAGTTGGAGGGAATGAAATGCAACAAGAATAAATGTGAGGTTCTACACTCTGGTCTGAATAACTCCATTGGGCAGGCTTTGGGTAGAGAGGTCATGGATTTGTAGAAACATGTGTAGCCAAAGATGTAGGGGTTAAACCTAAGTAGAAAACCTAGTGTCTTTTGGTTAGCTTCTGAGTGTTGTCCTGCATGGAATTTAGATCAGAAAAAGGGTGAAGGGAGAACCTGATATGTATCCAGAAGGAGATTAAGAAGAGGCAAGGGAAAGAAACAGGGAAAATGAAAGGAAAGGAAGAAGAAAATGGGCAAAGGGGAAAATTGGGAAAAGGAACGACAGTACCATAGCAGAAGATCTGTCATAGGAAACAAAGGATCAGAATTATAGCCACAGAAACCACCTCAGAATTCAAGCTTCCTCTTAATTCTTCTTCTTTTCTAACAAATTATATTATTTCCCCTTCTAACAAATTCTATTTTTTATAAATTTATTTTTTATTGGTGTTCAATTTGCCAACATATAGTTGCCAACATATAGTTTGCCAACATATAGTGCTCATCCTATCAAGTGCCCCCCCCAGTGCCTGTCACCCAGTCACCCCTACTCCCTGCCGACCTCCCCTTCCACCACCCCTAGTTCGTTTCCCAGAGTTAGGAGTCTCTCATGTTCTGTCTCCCTTTCTGATATTTCCCACTCATTTTTTCTCCTTTCCCCTTTATTCCCTTTCACTATTTTTTATATTCCCCAAATGAATGAGACCATATAATGTTTGTCCTTCTCCGATTGACTTATTTCACTCAGCATAATACCCTCCAGTTCCATCCATGTCGTAACAAATTCTATTTCTAAAAAATTCTATTATTCTAACAAATTCTATGATTCCTCTCTTCTGACAAATTCTACCTCTCTCTATCCTACCCATGTCAAGACCCTGGAACACTATTCATTTCGGGCAGTTTAGGTAGCTGTAATAAGAAGTGAATAAAGGATAAATACCTTTGGTTGAGGAAGACAGACTCTAGTGACATATGGATTCTGGCTTATAATATTTTCCTAAAGGAAAAAAAAGACACAAAATTTTAATTTTCAAGTACAACCACTCTATCAGCACAGTAGATATGACTAGATCTGACTTTTCTTTTATAGACTTCGAAACAAAGTATACCAATAGGCAAAGAGATCTCAATATAGGCCATAACCTATGTCTCAGTGGTTCCTAAACAAGTATTTACCCAATGCACCGATAAAAATAATGTCAAAATACAAGCGTTTACAACACTGAACCAAAAGATGAACTTTAACTTCTTGACTTTCTTTTTGACCTGTAATTTCTAAAACTGCTAGAAACATACTTATCTCTTTTTTTTCAATTCATGAGAGACACAGAGAGAGAGACACAGAGACATAGGCAGAGGGAGAGGGAGAAGCAGACTCCTTGCGGGTAGACTGATGCAGGACTCGATCCCAGGACCCTGGGATCACGACCTGAGTCAAAGGCAGATGCTCAACCACTGAGCCACCAGGTGCACCTAAACACACTTATCTGATACTTCAATAATATTGGGGTTTGAATTTTAATTGCATAACTTTGATATCATTTTGAATTCTTAAGACTTTTAAGAATGGGTGTTAGTGGTATGGGGTAACAGATATTGAAACAACGCCTCACCTTTGGGTTGCATTTTTAACTTTTCAAAACATTTCCTTATCTCCATTAGATTCTTTAAAAATCCTTGGAAACCCATAGGAAGGAGACCAGACTCTGAAAGGATGAAATAGGGGCACTAAAAAAGTCAAGTGGCTCAGCTTTGCAATATCAGGTGACTGTTGGCAGACTTGGAGCTCAAGTCCCTTGTGATCATTCCACTATATTTCTTAAAGTGTGGTCCTTAGAATGTTATTGTATAAGATTTTCTACAGGAAAGGGAACCAGAGTTAAAGAAATGTAGAACGTGCTGCATTATGGAAATGTTTTAGAGGTTCATAAGACACATTTTCATATTTTTTTAGACACATTTTCATATTAAAGATTCTAAGGGTGCTCTAGTAAGAACCATGTTTAATATACTGGAAAAAAATCACCGTAGATTTATGCTGCTTCCACAGTGGGCTACGTCTGAATTCTTAACTTCTATTCAAAGTGATACCAGGATAAGGCAGGACAAGTTGAAAATCAAAAAGAGTTTACTCCAATCTGGACATCAGGAAGCATCTGTATTTCATTTCTTCTGCCTGAAGTGAGATTTCATTTTGTAGATCTCATTAAATTATGTGGTTCAAATCACTCATGGCAAATGCTTAGAGACTGTTTTAGCACGTTTTAATATGTCAGATTGTACTCGGCTTTAGGCCAAGGACAGGGCAATTTTTCTGTGTTTTCAGAGAGCTTGCTCGATTGCAGAGATTTGAGGCTTATTGCTTTTATGCAATGTTAAATTGGGATTCAGCGATTGGAAATGTTGGTGGGAAAATACTGCCTGTTCCATAAGGCAGGCTTGGTGCTTTTTGAAGGACAGGCCGTACCTTTTTAGTTCTCTGTTTTGTTTCGGACTTCATTTTTCCCACAAATATTGTTGGATAGAAGAAAGAGAATTTCTGCTTTTCTTGGGCATATGATATCCTTATGTATTAAGAGGGCTTAAAAAAGAGCAAGATTGCTATCCGTTACTTTTTGGATGGGACCAGGACTCTCGGAGAGCTATCTTTAGTTAATAATATCAACAGAAGTTTTTTATTTCAAAACATTTTTCCGTAAAAATAGGGGACTCTTCTAACCAGGGAAAGGCACTGAGGCTTTTCAAAATCATCCTATTGATCCAGCGGCTTTTGCTCTTTAAGAATAATGATGGCTTGTTTCTGGATATCTCCCATGAAGAGCAAGGGGGATAGATATCCAGGGCAAGCTAAAGATGTAGGGTTCAGAACCCTGTGGCCTCCACTTTTAGATTGCAAATTTCTGGCCAAGCATTCTCTCCATTCCAGAGAGTGTTAGCGACATTCCCAGGGCAGAGCAGCAGTTCACCATCTCCTACACTAGCAGTTGGGGGCTCTGAGTTGGGGAGAAGCAATATGCATTAGCGGAGAAGAAAAGCGTATTGCCAGCATGGCTAGGCTTCTACAATATGCAGAAACCTCACACGTCTGATTCCCCAGGGACTCAGCAAGACTTTTTCTTCCCCGTGCTCAATAAACCAACCTGCTGAATGTGGGGAAGTTACTTCCATCAGAAAACCTCAGCCCTTAATTTGGCTCTTTTATTTTCCTTCCAGAGTTAGAGAAATATTTCCAAAACCTGAAGTGGTTCTGATTAGTGGTGAAGTCAAAAAGCCTTCAGCTCCAATTAAAATGTGCTTTAAGTCATTTGGTGTGGTAATGGCTGCAGTATAAAAACAAGTTAAATTTATTTTTGATCATGGGCTTGGCTCTTGAATTATTCTATTCACTAGCAAATCCTGGCACAGCTTTCTGGGCTGCCTGTGGAGGAGGTGTTCACAGGCTTTCCAATTAACACCCTATTAAGCTGCACACCTGTGGTTGAATTGCCCTCAGATCACGATATTGAAGCTTTGAATCCCATGACACCTATATTATTGTCCTGAAAAGAAAGCTTAAAATGATATAAAATGATTCTTGTTGTCTCTGCAATGGCAATCTGTTTCTTTGGTGCTCTTGTGGAGCAGTTTAAGAGTGGAGGTATATGTGGGAGAGTCATTGTGAATACTTTTATTAACACCTTTATTGAGGTATACTTTACATACCATAAAATTCACCCATTTTAAATGTAGAATTCAATGATTGTTAGTATGGTTCCAGAGCTGTGTAACCATCACCACAGTCCAATTTTGGAACATTTCCATCACCCTTAAAAGAAAGCAGGACCCATTAGCCATCACTCCCGTTTCCCATTACTGGCCTTAGGCAACCCCCAATCCCCTTTCTGTATCTTTAGAGTTGCCTTTTCTGGACATTTCATATAAACGGAATAATGAAGTATGTGGCATGTTGCATCTAGTTTCTTTCACTTGGCATGTTTTTAAGGTTCATCTGTGTTGTGGCATGTACCTCATTCCTTCTTATTGTCCGATAGCACCCCATTGTATGGATACACCGCAATTTTGTTTACCCATCTATCAGTTTACGGACATCGGGGCTGTTTCCACATTTTGGCTATTATTGCTAATGCTGATATGAACATTAACATGCAAGACATTGTGTGAACATAGCAGTTTTTAAAAAACATTTATTTATTTATTTTAGAGAGAGGGAGAGAGTGGGGTGACAGAGGAGAAAGAGAGAGAGAATCTCAAGCAGACTCTGCACTAAGTGGCAGAGCCTGATGTGAGGGTTGATCTCAGGATGACCCTGAGATCATGACCTGAGCTGAAACCAAGAGCTGGACACTCATCCAACTGAGCCACCCAATTTATATTATTTATATTATTTATATTTTATTATTTATATTATATATTATATTTATATTAATTTATATTAAACACAGTGAAGACAGATTAAAGCTCAGCTTAGTAGACTCTCGTCTTCAGCCAGAATGTTATTAGTGGAGATGTGGTGGGGGTGGGGGAGGTGCAGGGGGTGCTGTGACATTTACAGAGTGAATGGCAGTTACACAAAACTGCTGATAGTCAGAATGCCAGTTAATCTAAAAATTTGTAAAATTTCTCAAGGATTTAATGAAAGTTTTGAGGTTGTCTCTTTTCCATGCCCAGTGGCAACAATCTCAGCTTCTTCCAGTTGTTGTAAAGAACATCAAGTGTTATAGTACTTGCTGGCCTGGGTTTAGAAGACTGATCTGGGACTTAAGAATTCTGTCTGCCTTTCTACAACCCTCTCTGCTGCCCTGGAAGAATCTTGTCACACACTCCTCAGTTTCCTCATCTTCAAAATGGGGATAAATGATGCCCATATAGAACCCAAGGTGGTGATGAGGTTAAATATTTTTCAGGCATTTAAAAGCACCTCAAATGAAAGGTAATACACTATGTAAGCATAAAGAATTTTTGTTGGCAAAGATGAAAAGAAGGTTTAGTCAGCCTTTTGTTCTTTCTGGAAAACTTAAAAAATAGATAAAACCACAAGGTTTAATTTTGTACATTTGAGCGGGCAAGAATGTGATATTCATTTCCTCCAAGGCCAAAAATGTTCATGGTTCCAGTAATGTTAAGCCCTTCATTGGAGGAATAGTTTTGCTGAGTTCCCCAAAGCTCTGCTAACTATATTCTAAAATAAAACTCTTTTACCTTCTCATCACAACACAGCAACCATTTGGTTTAGAGCAGGAAAAGAAAAAAGTTCTCTGGAAGGAAATTAATCCAATAAGCAATTAACCAGCAAATCCTCATTGTAGGAGAAACAAGGTGTTTCTGGCCTTAAGGAATTTACTCTTCTGATGGGGTTCAAAGAGAATTAACAATACCAAAACGATGCCTTATTTCATTTTAGTATCCCATGTCTATTTCCATTCCAGAATGGTAGCTGGCCTATTGAAGATAATTTTTTAATGTTAAAGTTTTGACTCTTCTAGAGCTATAAAAATGAACATATGTTATAGATTCTATTTAATTTATAATGAGACAACTAGGCAGATGTTAGAACCAATTCAAAGAGAATACAAAGAACAAACACATATATAGATCAAGAATATTCAAATGAATGTGCAAATAGAGGGTAAATGTATCTTCTTCCACAGTGGGAAAGTGAAGTAATTAAACCTCTCCCACACAGGTCTCTAGAGTACTTAGAAAATATTTTTGAAGTTAATGAACAAAATAACTAATCAGACAATAAAGGCCGTAGAACTCAGAAAAGGAAATTGATAAAGATCTGTAAGATTTTCTGAAAAAGGAAGGCAGAAATCAGGTATTAAATATATATGTGAATAAGGTCAGGGTACAGGGCAGGAGAGACATGGACAGTTCCAGGCATGGCAGGGATGGGATGACCTAGTCATCCAGGATAGTTGGAAGTGAAAACTTCGATTGACTTCATAATAGAGATTAAGAAGTAGGTTGTTTACACACAAGTTCCCAAAGAAAGAGCTAGCTGTGTCCCCCGCTTGCTTTGTAAATGTACAATCAGCCCCTGGGAGCCTCAAGATGCATAATGTGGTTTGAGGGGTTCTAACCTCTCCCCACAAAATATTTCATGAATTTACCAGACTGGCCCAATGTCTTCTAGTGAACTTCTCATCACTAGTCCCTCCTCCAGTTCTACAGTGTTAAAGGCAGCTGTTCAAATACGAATGGCATCTGTCTTGGAAGAGTAAGCTAGATAGCCTTATTGCTCATGAACACCTCAGTTCCTATAGCTGATCAGTTTCCTCAAAACAGGAAGTGCCCTACCTAGAAGGAGCCCCTGGTCAAGAAGCCACTTTAGATTTTGGCCAGTTTTGTTCTGGGCCACAAGATGCTTTGGGATGTGGAAAAGAGATCTCTTTGAAGCATCTCCTATGCATAGAATTGTAGATGGTGGGCAGCTTTACTCCTAATAATTCCAATGATGAGCTTTTGAAAAGGATTATACCTGACTTGGCTAGAAGCTTAAGGCCTTTCTCTCGAAATTATACCTCATTAAGTCCCTTTGAATTTTCCTGTCCCTGAACATATTTTTATTTTGATCCAAGGAGAAAACTGGGAGCATGAAACCTTGTTTAACAGAAGCTGGCAAAGATTGTGCTACCCAGGGGCGGGGTTCCAAAATGTCTATTCAAAAGGGAGAAAGGAATTGGCAGAGGAGAGTACAACTTCCTGCAGTGCTGCTTCTCCCATTTCACTCCTCTTTCTACTTGCTCCCTCAGTTTTTCCCTTAGTACTCAGTTCTCTGAACTTATTCATACATTTGGTATACAGTTTTTGGGGACACCCTAGATAAATATTAAATTAGTTCACCACTAAGCACTGTGCTGAGCACTGTAGGACATATAAATACATATGAGAGTGGCCTTTCCCTTCAAAGTGTATACATGAGGAAGTAAGACACAAACACATGAACATATCACTAATAAACATAACAAGGGTTTCCACCAACACTATGGAATTTCAGAACATACCACATAATTTATGGTATTTCAGAACATACCACAGAGCTATATTTTGAGTTAAGATCATGTTAAAAGGTGAAAAATGTGCTTATTAGAATCACATAAAAGATTTTCAAACAACAACAACAAGAAGAGAGGCACAAATCCAACCCTCACCTAAAAATTTTGCTACAATTAGATTGAGATAGAACCCAGATACTAGTATTTTAGGGGCACTGGGCTGGCTCAGTCGGTAGAGCATGTTTCAGCGTTGTGAGTTTGAGTCCCACATTAGATCTAGAGATTACTTGAAAATTTAAAAAAAAAAACTTTAAAAGAAAATGCAACTACCATTTACTAAAATACAAATTTTAAGAGCATACAAAATGGAAATGTACAGTCTAATGAATTATTCAATGAACACCAGTGTAACTAACATCCAAACCAAGAAATAAAACATTTCCCAAACTCACTGAATCTCCTTTTCCATGACCTCACGGACCCTCTCAATCATAATCTCCTTTCTTTTTTACAAATACCCACTATCTTGATTTTCATGGTCATCATCTTCTTGCTTTTCTCTATAGTTTTATCATTCATGTGTATTTACCATAATATTAAATATGAATTTGGTCCTTTTTTGAAATTTATGGTATAGAATGGAATACTGTGCATTCTTTACATTCTTTGGTGTCTGGTTCTTTTGCTCAACATTATGTTTGTGAGATTGCTCTAATTTGTTATACAGGAGAACCCTGGGTGGCAGGTTATAACACAAAGTTGGGACGAGAAACCTTGATCAGAATTCATTACACAGATGCAAAGGGCTCAGTTAACAAAGCATCAAGAACTAGAAATAAACCCACTCACCAGGCTAATAATCTTATGTTATTTGCCAATTATTTCAAATTTGCTACTGTCGGTTTCTCAATTAGATTTAAAAATCGAGTCCAGGGGCACCTGAGTGGCTCAGTGGTTGAGCATCTGCCTTTGGCTCAGGTCGTGATCCCAGGGTCCTGGGGTTGAGTCCTTTATCAGGCTCCCCCTGCAGGGAGCCTGCTTCTTCCTCTGCCTATGTCTCTGCCTCTCTCTGTGTGTCTCATGAATAATTTAAAAAATCTTTTTAAAAAATCCAGTCCAGCAAGTGGAAACCATTATCCTTGGATATAACACACAATGTGTGGAATTGCAGGCAGAGGACAGTACAGAAAAAAACGAAGGCTGGGCATACTTGGTGAGTTATATGTGCTTCACTCTTACTGGAGTGGGAAGCATTGGAAAGAAGCAGGAACATTGGGGCTGATAAGTAAGTGCTCTTACAAGGCTAAGGAACTTTGTGCTTTCCATTGAAATGCTGGTCCACTGAGGTGCTTTAAGCAGGAGACTAACACAGTCATTTTTGTAACTTGAGTCACTGGCAGCCGGGTGGAGAAAGAGTCGGGATTAAGGGAGTGAGATTGTTCAAAGACCCATGGCCATTAAAGAGAAGTCTTGTGATATTTAGGAAATACACTCAAAGAAATTACTGATTATTGGGAAGTAGGAGAGGTAAAGAAAGAAAAATATTTCCTAAAGTTCCTAGAAAATTGATCCTGCCACAAGATATTTTATTTACAAAGGGCATTCTAGGATCACACAAGTTTGGGCTTAAATGCACACCAGAGTATTCAGGGCAGGCCCTGATAACTGATTCAACAAGGAAAATCGGTTAATTTTTTTTTAACCTGACAGTTCAAAACTTTATTTTATCAACTAACTTTTAATTTTGCATAGCACCTATTAATATTCTGTTCTGTTGGATTTGCCTTGGGAAATATTGGTCTAGAATGGCTTTCAGGGAGTTCTGGCTTGTTTAATAAAGGGTGGGTCTACTAATTGAGTTTGGAAATACATAAATAAGAGCAGATTTATGGGACAATGTATTAAGTTCAGTTTGCATATTTTAGTGCTAGGAGAACATTTCCAATAAACAATTGAATAAATGGGCCCAGAACTTAAGGATGAGATCTGGATGGAGGAATATATTTGGAAGTCACCAGTTGAATTCCAAAGGGTAGATGACGTTTTCTTAAAAAGTACATAGAGGGCAGCCCCGGTGGCCCAGCGGTTTAGGGCCGCCTTCAGTCCAGTGTGTGATCCTGGAGACCCGGGATGGAGTCCCGCATCGAGCTCCCTGCATGGAGCCTGCTTCTCCCTCTCTCTCTCTCTCTCTCTCTCTCTCTGTCATGAATAAAGAAATAAAATCTTTAAAAAAATAAATAAAAATTAAAAAGTACATATACATAGGAGGAGACAAAAGAGCTGAGGATGGCCTCAACAGCACCATTTGATGAATTCTTTTCCCACTGAGTTGCATTTTACAAATTTTATATTTTACATGTGTAGGTCAGTTAACTGAAGTCTCTATTTGGTTGCATTGCTCTATTTGTCTATCTCTCTATCAAATGTTATGCCATATTAATGGTAGTTAGCTTTATAATGAGAGGATGTCTTGTAAGGCAAATTCATGTACACTGTTCTTCAAAATTTTCTCGGCTATTAGTGACCCATTGATCTTTCACTTAAACTTTAGTATAAGTACATCATGTTACAATTAATGACACATAATAATCACTCAAAGTCCATTGTTTACACTATGGTGCATTCTGTGGGTTTGGACAAATGTATAATGACATTTCTCTGTCATTGTAGTCATTCCATGGCTCTAAAAAATCATAAGTGCTCTATTCATCATCATCCCTCCTACCAGCCTCCAACCCCTAACAACCATTTATCTTTTCACCATCTCAGTAGTTTTGCCTTTTGCAGAATGTCATATATTTGGAATCATACAGTATATAGCTTTTCCAGATTGGCTTCTTTCACTTAGTTATATGCACATCGGGTCCTTCCATGTCTTTTCATGGCTTGATAGCTCATTTATTTTTAGAGCTGAATAATATTTCATTATCTGGATGTATCATGGTTTAATTATCCATTCATCTGCTGAAGGACATTTCGGTTGTTTTTCTAGTTCTGGCAAATATGAATAAAACCACTATAAACAATTTTAGACCTTTTTTCTAATATATTTGTTCAAAGCTATAAATTTCCCTCTAACCACTATTTTGTTTTTGTTATGTAGAAGTAGTTTGTTATGCTTAATCTCCAAGTATTTTGGGATTTCTAATTATCTTTTTGTTACTGATTTCTAGTTTAATTCCACTGTGGCCTGAGTGGAGATATCATATGATTTCTAGTCTTTTAAATTTCTAGTCTTTTAAATGAATGCTGAATGTTTCATCTGAGTTTGAGAAAAATGTGTACTCTTATGTTGTTGGATGAAGTAGTCTATAAATGTCAATTATACCCGGTTGATTAATGATGTTGTTGAGGTCAACTATATGCTTACTGATTTTCTGCCTGCTAGATCTGTCCATATCTGATAGAGGAGTGTTGAGGTCTCCAACTATAATAGTTAATTCATCTATTTCTCCTTGCAGTTCTATCAGTTTTTGCCTCGTGTATTTTAACACTTTGTTGTTAGGCATACACACAAAAGAATTGTTATACCTTTTTGGAGAATTGACACTTTTATCATTATGTAATGCCCTTCTTTGTCCCTGAAAACGTATTGCTCTGAAGTCTGTTCTGTTTGAAATTAGTGTAGCTACTCCTCCTTTTTTGAATACTGTTAGCATGGTATGTCTTTCTCCATTCATGTAGTTTTAATCTATATGTCTTCATATCTAAAGTAGGTTTCTTCTGGGCAGCCCGGGTGGCTCAGCAGTTTAGCGCCGCCTTCCACTCCTGGAGACCGGGGATCGAGTCCCACATCGGGCTCCCTACATGGAGTCTGCTTCTCCCTCTGCCTGTGTCTCTGCCTCTCTCTCTGTGTCTCTCATGAATAAATAAATAAAATCTTAAAATATATATATATTAAAAAATAAAGTAGGTTTCTTCTGTAAAACTCCTAGAAAAATATAGGTAAGAAGCTCCTTGACATTGGTTTTGGCAATAATTTTTGGGACATGACACTGGAAGAACAAAAAACAAAGGAAAAATCAACAAATGAGACCACATCAAACTCAAAAGCTTTATCACAGCAAAATGAATCAACAAAATGAAAAGGCAACCTAGAATGGGGGAAAAATTGTGCAATGTATTGGATAAGGAGTTGATATAAAATTTATAAAGAACTGATACAACTCAATAGCAAAAAAACAAATAATCTGATTAAAATGGGCAGAGAAAAATAAAATAAAATAAAATAAAATGGGCAGAGAAACTACGTAGATATTTTTCCAAAGAAGACATCCAAATAGCTAACAGGTACATGAAAAGTTGCTCAACATCACTCATCATCAGGGAAATGCAAATCAAAACCATGATGAGATATCACTTCACATTTATCAGAATGGCAATTATCAAGAAGACAAGAGATAATGAGTGTTGGTAAAAGTATGGAGAGAAGAGAACTCTTGTGCACAGTTGGGATCATAAACTGGTTCAGCCACTGTGGAGAATGGCATAGTGGTTTCTCCAAAAATTCAAAGTAGAACTACCATATGTTTCAGCAATACCATTTCTGGGTATATAACCAAAGGAAATGAAAACAGATTACTGAAGAGACATATGCACTCCCATGTTTATTGCAACAATATTCACAATAGCCAAAGTATAGAAACAACAACCTGTCTATGAAGAATGAATGAATAAAGAAAATATCACACACATGTACACACACACACACACACACACACACAGTTTTGGCACTTGAACAACACAGATTTGAGCTGAGGGGTCTGCTTATACATGGATTTTTCCCCAATAAATAGAGTACAGTACTGTAAATATATTTCTCTTCTTTATTGTTTTCTTTTTTCTTTTTTTTTTAAGGATTTTATTTATTTATTCATGAGAGACATAGAGAGAGAGGCAGAGACACAGGCAGAGGGAGAAGCGGGCTCCCTACAGGGAGCCTGATGTGGGGCTTGATCCCAGGAGCCCGGGATCACGACCTGAGCCAAAGGCAGATGCTCAACCACTGAGCCACCCAGGTGCCCCTAGACATATGCTTTTCTTAATATTTTTCTCTGTAGCTCACTTTTTTATAAGAATACAGTATATATACATATAATACACAAAATATGTGTTAATTGTATGTAGTATTAATAAGGCTTCCAGTGAACAGTAGGCTTTTAGTAGTTAAGTTTGGGGAAAGTAAAATGTTATATGTGGATTTTTGACTATGTGGCGGGGGGGGGGTCGGTGACCCCAACCCTTGTGTTGTTCAAGGGTTAACTGTATGATGGAATGCTATTCAGACATGAGAAAAAAGGAAATTCTGCCATTTGCAACAACATGGATGGACCTTGAGGACACTATGCTAAATAAGATAAGTCAAACAGAGAAAGACAAATACTATATATCTTTTATATGTGGAATCTAGAGATACCAAAATTATAAAAGCAGAGAATAAAATGGTAATTACCAGGGGCTAGGGGGTGTGGAAATGGGAGAGATGTTGTTTTAGGGAACATACTTGCTATTAGTAGGTAAATAAGTCTTGGAGATAATAGTACAGTGCTTATAAACATAGCACAGTGATTATAGATAAAACTGTATTATAAACATTAAGCTTGCTAAGAGACTAGATTTTAAATGTTAACAACACTAGAAGAAATGGCAATTATGCAATGTGATTACATGACATGATAAAGGTGTTAGCTAATGCTACTATGGCAATCATATATATAGCAATCAATATATCAATAAATGTATGATAACGATGTAAAATCAATGTCATACACCTTAAACTTGCACAATGTTGTAGGTCAAATATAACTCAATAGAAAATACAGTGGGTTTCTTGTAGACAACAGGGAGTTGAGTCACGTTTTCTGTCTCACTCTGACAATGTCTTTTAATTGGTACATTTAGACCATTGACTAATACTTATAGAGTTGGAGTCACATCTACTATATTTGTTACTGTTTTGTATTTGTTGCCCTCGTTCTTTGTCCCAATTTTTGTCTTCCACTCTTTCTCTGTTCTTTTTGTGGCTTTAACTGAGCATTTCACATGACTCCATTTTCTCTCCTTAGCGTATCAATTATGCCTTTTTTATGTGTTTGCCCTAGAGTTTGCAATATACATTTAGAATGAATTCAAGTCCACTGTGACACACTATACCACTTCACAGATAGTGTAAGAACTTTACAGTAATAAAATAATCCTAATTCCTCCCTCTTACCTCTTGGATCATTGCTGTCATTTCTTTTGCTTGTACATAATCATACATAAGGAATGCATTTATCCTTCTTAGTGTTCTCTGAGCCTCCTGGATTTGTGCTTTGGTGTCTAACACTAATTTGGGGGAAATTCTCAGTCATTACTGTTTTAACTACTTTTTCTTTTCTCCTTTTCTTCCCCTTCTGGTATTTCCATTATATGTACATTACACTTTTTGTAGCTGTCCTGCAATCCTTAGATATCCTGTTCTGGTTTGTTCTGCCCTTTTTCTCTTTGCTTCAGTTTTGGAAGTTTCTATCGTGATATCCTCAAGCTCAGAGATTCTTTCCTCTGCCTTATCCAGCCTACTAATAAGCCCATCACAGGCATTCTTCACTTTTTTTCAGCTATAGCATTTCTTTTGATTCATTCTTTGAATATCCAGCTCTCTGCTTATATTGTCCATCTGTTCTTGTATGCTGTCTACTTTATTGATTAGAACCCTTAGCATATTAATCACAATTGTTTAAATAGCTGGTCTGATAATTCCAACATCCTTGTTATATCTCACTCTGGTTCTGACACTTGCTCTGTCTCTTCAAACTGTGTTATTTGCCTTTTAGTATGTCTTGTAATTTTTCTTGATAGCCAAACACGATGTACTTACTGGGTAAAAGGAATTACTGTAAATAGACCTTCAATGATGTGTTAGGGAGGTGTGGGAGGAGGGGCAACATATTGCATATAGTTCTATGATTTCAGTCTTTTTTTTTTTTTTTTTTGAGCTTATGCCTCTGGACTATGAACTTCACATGTGCTTCTTAGATCCGTTCCCTCCCCCCTACTTTTTGGTGGGATAGAAGAGCTATAGTGGGCTGGAGTAGGCTATTTCCTTTGCTTCGGGTTAATTAGGCTCTGATAAAACCCCAGCAGGTTAATCTCTGGTTAAATACTTTCTCCTGAGGGCAGACCTTGTTAAGAACAGAATGCTATGAAGTATTTGAGAATGGTTTCTTTGCCACTCCCCCTGCTGCAAGCATGAGGGAATTTTCCCCCAATATTCACTGTGAGAGCCTGGTAGAGCTCCAGGAGGTAAAACTCACAAATGAGTGTGACTCTCTTGATAACTGGGTCTCTGTGGAGCTTTCATCTCTCAGACTTGTGCACACTAGCCTCCAGGAATTCATCAATTACAGTTCAGTTTTCCCTACTCCAGAACTGGGCCCTTCAGAGGTTTCTGCTCCTATAAATTATGATTTCCTGTATTCCTCTGTGTGTCTCTCCAATTATGTGGACAGTGCTTTGCTCTATGACATTAATTCTCTCATGGATCTAATGAGAGTTGTTGATTTTTCGGTTTGTTCAACTTTTTACTTGTTAGGGTAGCAACTTTGAAGCTTCCTTACACGCTGGACTAGAAACATTTTCAATTAATTTTGATAGATGCTTTTATTTTTTTAAAGATTTTATTTATTTATTTATTTATGAGAGACATAGAGAGAGGCAGAGACATAGGCAGAGGAAGAAGCAGGCTCCCTATGGGGAGCCTGATGTGGGACTCCATCCCAGGACCCCAGGAACCCAACCTGAGCTGAAGGCAGGCACTCAACCACTGAGCCACCCAGATGCTCCATAGATGCTTTAATAGGTTTAGAGAAGTTACCTTCTTTTCTGAATTTGCTGAAGGATTTTATTCCTGAATGAGTGTTCAATTTTACTGAATGTTTTTAATATTTCTCTCTATAACAGTATATTTTTCACCTATTAATACAGCATATCTATTACATTGATAGAGTTTTATCTATGTTCAATCATCTTTGCCTTCCTGGGATAAACTTTATGTAGTTATAGTAGGGCGAATTCTAAGATGTAGTCTGTGACTCTCCCCCTCTCGTATCAATGCCTTTATATAATCCCCTCCCGGGGCATGTGTAAAACCAGAACTTGCTTCCAATCAATAGAACATGGCAAAGTGAAGGGATTTTTTTTTTTCAGGTGTAATTAAAGTCCCTAGACAGTTGACTTTAAGTTAATCAAAAGGGAGGTAGGTTATCCTGGATGAACCTGACCTAATTAGGCTATCTTTTTAAAAGAGGGTCTAGTGGTTAGAGATTCCCCAGCTGGCCTTGAAGAAACAAGCCATTATAAGTTCCACAGCTGCAAGGAAATGAATTCTGCCAACAATCATGTGAGCTTGGAAGAGGACCCCAGGACTTAAATGAGACCCCAGCCCAGGCTGACAACTTGATTGCAGCCTTGTGAGGCCCTAAGCAGAAGATTCATTTAAGCTGTGTCTGAACTTCTGACCTACAGAAACTGTGAGATAATGAATGGGTGTTGTTTCAAACCAGTAAGTTTTGTGGTCATTATACAACAATAGAAAACTAATACTTCAGTATAATGTATTTTTTAATATGCACTGGTACTAAGCTAATAACTTAGTTAATAAATTCTTAGAACCTTAATATCTATGTTTGTAAGTGAAAACGGTGTATAAGTTTAATTTTTTTGCACTATCCTTATCCAATTTTGGTATCAAGGTTTTATTAGCCTCAAAATGAGTTCAATAGCACTCCTTCTTATGTTCTTTGAAATAGTTTGTATAGGGACGCCTGGATGGCTCAGCAGTTGGGCTCTGCTTTCGGCTCAGGGCCTGATCCTGGAGTTCAGGGATCAAGTCCCACATCGGGCTCCCTGCATGGAGCCTGCTTCTCCCTCTGCCTGTGTCTCTGCCTCTCTCTCTCTCTCTGTGTCTCTCATGAATAAATAAATAAAATCATAAAAAAATAAAATAGTTTGTATAGGATAGGAAGAATATGTTTCTTGAGAGTAAATAAAACTTACCTATAAAATTAACTAGGCATGGGATGCCTGAGTGGCTCAGTGGTTGAGTGTCTGCCTCTGGCTCAAGGCCTGATCCCGGGGTCCCAATAGGGAGCATGTCTCTGCCTTTCTCTATGTGTCCCTCATGAATAAATAAATTAAAAAATTAACTAGGCATGATGTCTTTTGAATAAGACCTCTGATTACTTGTTCAATTTTTTAAAAATTTGTATTGCTTAATTTGTATCTTCTACTTCTTGAGTCTATTTTTATAATTTATATTTTCCTAGGAATCCTCATCTCATCTGAGCTTCGAAATAAATTTCTCTATGTTTTTCCTTGTGTTATCTTTTAACGTTAGCAAATTCTGTTTGGAATGGCATCCCTCCTTATTTCTCCTGAGACTATTTGGGCCTTTTCCCTTTTTTGTTTGTTACCAGAGATTTGTTTTCCACTTCACTTTTATTGCTCTTGTCCCTTTTTTTCCAGCTTAGTTTACAGCGTTCTTCCATTCATGTTTTTAAATTTTATTTTTATAATAGTTATATATACACATATTTGGAAAAGTCATATACTTATGCAAATAGATTATTTCATAACAGCACATTCCCTGTTATGTCTCTCCCATTTCTGTTCCCCAGAAGCAACCATTTTCAACTCTTTTAGCTAATTCTTAGGATTGGCATGAGTTAAAAACATGCTTATATTGCTATTCCTTGCATATCAAGTTTTAAATGTTTTTCATTAGTTTCCCAATGCAGAGTATTGATATGTGTGTTTAGTTACCTTTCACCATTACTCTACCTCCACCATACATATCTATACTCCCTGTGCCCTATCCTTGCAGAGCAGCTATATGGTTACTTTGGTTAAGTCATAATAATTTAACCATAATCATAAACCATTATTGGAACTATACAAATGCTATGTATCTTGGAATATTCTTTCCTGTGTATTTTTTTTGTTTTCTTAATATTAACATCTTTTTTCCTCATGTTAACATCTAACATCTTTTTTTTCCTAATATTAACATCATTTTCTCTTTCTTTTTTTTATGGTGAAAAAATTTCTATTTAGATTTATAGCCGGCTGGACTCAGTTTAGATGATCCCAATTTTGTTGGCAACTACCAAAGCATCATAGTCAAGAGCCAGTTAAACATGTGCTTTCTTCTCTCCATTAGGCCTTCTCAAGGTGTAGACCTTGGCGACATCAATGTCATAGAGCTTCTTCACAGCCTGTTTGACCTGGTGCTTATTAGCCTTTACATCCACAATGAACACAAGTGTGTTGTCTTCTATTTTCTTCATGGCTGACTCAATAGTCAGGGGGAACTTGATGATGGCATAGTGATCAAGCTTGTTTCTCCTGGCGGTGCTCTTTCGAGGATATTTGGGCTGCCTTTGGAGACGCAGGGTCTTGGGTTGTCGGAATGTGGGTGACGTGCGGATCTTCTTTTTTTGTGACTGTGCACGCCTTTCAGCACTGCTTTCTTAGTTTTCAAAGCCTTTGCTTTGGTTTAGGCTTTGGAAGGGGCAGGGACTTCCTTCTTCGCCTTCGGTGCCATCTTCGTGAAAGGCTCGTTTTCTCTCTTACAAGTGCTTCACTCTCAAATTGTGCTCCATTAGGTAAATAGCTTCATAATATATTAATATATATTAATAACTATCAATTTCATTTCCTTGAAGAAATCTCTTCTGAAAACTGCTGGTTGTTCTCTCCACGTACTGCAGTTGTCCTTTGAGATTTCACTCCACCGATCATATCAGGAATTTCCTTCCCTCTTCCTGGAGTCTGCCCCCATGGCCTGAATCCCATGTCTTCCTCTTTTTGGGTTTACTCCCTCAAAATTGTTGAGATCTTGCACATCTGAAAAAAAAGGTTTTATTCTACTCTCATCCTTACTTGATTGTTTCGGTTCTTGTTAAATCCTATATTGGGATTATTTGTCTTTCTTATGAATTCTTATTATTCAAATATTAGATCTTCTCAACAGATTCTCCAGTTCTCTTGTCTTTTATCTCCTATTTTCTTAAATCTGTCTTTTCACTCTGTTTTATAGGAGATTGTTCTCAATTTGTACTGTAACCATTTTATTGAGGTTTTTCCATGTTTTTATTTCTTTGTTCTTATTCTTATTTCCTAAGTATGGCTTTTTAAAAGATACTTCCTGTTCTTATTTCCAGGGAGCTTTTTGTTTGTGTGTTTTTAAGATCATCTAGTCTCATAAAATCTGTTTCTTCCATACTAACTTGAAGTCTGTCATTCCTTTTCTAATTTCTGGAAGAAAAACATTTCACTCCTTTGTTTTCAATTACCTTCTTTATTTTCAATCTTTTCATTTTTAAACAAATGCATTTTAGACTGTAAATTTCCTTCTAAATGCTGTTTTAGCTGCATATTACAAGTTCTAAAATGTAGTACTTGCCTTGTCATTCGGTTTTAGATTTCTATTGCAGTTTTTTTGTTGATCATGAGTTAGTTCTGAGAGCATTTTTAAGTTTACAGACACTGTTGTATTGTTAACCAGCTTTCTCTGGTGCTTGATTTCTAATTCAATTTATTGTAATCAGAAAAGCACATGGTCAATATAATAACAGATCTTTCTCTATTTTTTTTTTTAGAGAGAGAGTGCACACATGTGTGTGCATTGAGGCGGCTGGGTAGAGGGAGAAAGAGAGAATCTTAAGCAGTTTCCACACCCAGCACAGAGCCCAACCCAGGGCTCCATCTCACAACCCTGAGATCATGATCCGAGTGGAAATCAAGAGTCAGATGCTCAACTGACTGAGCTACCCAGGGTCCCTATAACAATAGATCTTTTATACCTTTTTAGACTCCTTTTAAGTTCTAGTAAGTGATTAATTTTTGCAAACATTCCATGTATACTTAGAAATAATGTACATTTTGTATTTATTGGCTGCTAATTTTGTTGTTCAAAGATTCTGTATCCTTGATAATTTTCTGTCTGCTTGCTCTATCAGTTTATAACAGAGATGTTCTTAAATCTCTCATTGTGATTATGGATTGTTGTATAAATGTCTGGAGGCAATATCGTCAGTTACATACAAGTTGAGGGCTACTGTATTTCTGGTAGAATTTGCATTATATTATTGCAAATTCTCTCTCTATTCCAATTAGTGCTTTTTGCTTCAAATTCTAATTTGACATATTAATATAGGTTTATCTTTTTAGGGTGAGTATTTGCATGGTATATATTTTTCAATTCCTTAATTTTCAATATTTTTGTGAGATGTTCTTTTATTTATGCCTTATATAGTTGAATTTTTAAATATTCCACTATTTTAATAAAAGTATAATCTGTTTTTTTTCAGTACCAATAAGTTTTTATTCATTGTATTTTCCCAAGGTAAAGAGAGAAGGGAAAAGGGTCAGCATGTGTGTTACAAGACAATAGCAAGTGGGAAAGGAAGTACCTGGCACAGCAACATCAACCATCAAATAAACACTCCCCAGAGATGGAGTCACTAAAGCCCAAGAGGGCTCAGTCTCCTGCAGTTCAGAAATGAGGGGAAGGGATCAGGTTAAGAACAGATAGGTACAGCTTTCCTACCACCACCACCCTCCCCGCCCCAATAAATTCAAGATTTCACAAAGCTTTGGTTTCTAGCAGTAAACATGGAGTTACATTCATCCGTCTCCTATTAAACAATCTTGTGGCCACTTTGACAGAAGTTTCTTGCACCTGCATAAAAGTTCCTGAGTGACTTGGATATACATTCATCTTCCTTTCTTGGTCTCCTGACCCTACTTTCTACATTCAAGGCCCCCCTCGTTGCTTCAGCTTCCCTCTACCCTCAGCCTGGAGAGATTAAAGTAGGTTTGTTCCATCCAAATACAAGTGTATTAGTATGAATCACATCAAGGAATGGTCTTGACACAGGAGATTGAGAACAAGGGAGGAAGTGTTCTTCGCTTCTTTAGAACGTGAAATGTGTAGGTGTGGGGCTTTTTCTTGGAAGGAGGGATAGGAGAAGGGTAGGGTAGGAGTTAAGTTTTTAGGACAGAAGATCTGGCCCAAAAAAGGAAATACGGGAAGGGAACACAAAAGGATAGTCCAAGGCTGCCACACTTCAAGAGGGGTCACCAAGCTATGTTCCAGTTTCTTTTCCTGGTGCAGAACCTTTTGTCAAAGATGCTTTGGCTATTTTTCTCAATACAAAAAAGAAGTTTGTAAACAATAAAACCCCAAAAGAACATGGAGAAGACCAACACATTATATTTACACAAACCAGGCCACCAAGCAATCACCCAATCAGCTATTCATGAAAACCTACAAAACCCAGACAAATACAATCACTAGAGGGGGCAGCAAGCAGGGGAGACAAGAACCCAGGATCAGACACACATCACCCAAAGTGTTCTATTGCATCTGCCCCATTTCAACACAGTGAGGTAGGTTTGTGGTGATCTCACAGCATATTAAGTAAAACCTTCTTTTATCCTTTAGCTACCACGACACTAATCACTGCTGCAGCAGGGCAGGACACTGGCTCTGGACACTGCAAAGAAGCCATGGCTTATGGTCTCTCTGGAAGTCAACAAGAAAAGCCCAGAATTTATAAAGGTTAAGAAAGTTAGCCTTTGCTTCATACACCGCATCCCTGGGCAGCTCAAGATGGGTTCCAGAGTTACTATTCTTAAACCTATCCTTACCAACTCATCTTTAAAACACGCGCGCACGCACACACACATACACCCTGTTGTGCATGGTAGGCCTAGCCCAATCCAGCAAAGGATGGATCCGGTATGTAAAGTGAGTCCCGTGCCCTGGGATTAGAAGTCTGGAACAGGAATCCTTTATTACACGTATAGACAACCCTCAACTAATCCTGGCTTCCCCTCCGCACCTTTTAGTTGGTGCGGCCTCTCCTAACGTTACTTCCTATACCAGCTTTTCCTGTTTAGACCAATTTCCAATCTTCCACTAGAAGGAGATCAAGTCATGGAGCAACTGAGTTAAAATCTCATCTCCCATGGAACACTGAAGGTAGAGGGGTTTCAAGAGAACACTATGGCAGAAAAGCCAGCTCTAATTGGCAAAAATGAGGTAGTTCAATAGGCTATGCACTCCAAATAGTTGCTCTCCCTGGTGATAAAACAAAAAGTATTCTGCTGTGCAGACCTGGAGCTGCTGCTGACTTATCCTGAGATTGTTCATGTACCTGAGAACACAGTGCAGGAACGAGGGCCTTAAGATTAAAATACACAAAAATACAAAAACCAGAATATTTATATTACGAAAAAAAAAAGTTAAAATGCACAAGATACGTCATTCGCACACAGCTAGTGCAGTTGGCATCCTGGAGAAAGTGGGGCCCAAGGTGCGGTTGTCCAAGGGAGCAAATAAATAAAATCCTATCAGCCCAGAATGGGGTGGGATTAAGCTTAGGAGCAGGAGGTCTGTAGCTCCAACACAACAATCCCTGTGGCTACTGTCACAACCCATTGCTTGGGACAGTCCTCAGCACCCTATCCCAAGAGTGGGTTATGGGACAAGATGTAGAAAAACCCTGCCTTACCCCTTAGAGATTCCCTCCCCATAGAATATAGTGGTCGTGGGTTGGGCCCATCAATCTGGTCTCATGCTTCATCTCTACACTCTGGCATGGGAAAAATTATTATTACATGTCCTTCTTTGAAAGGAAAACAACTTCCCTATCCACGCTACTTTCAAAAGCTGGAGATCTGAGGGTGGAGACTCAGGTAAAGCACACGGGGAGGGATTTTCTTCAGAACTCTCCACAAGCATTTGGATAGAGCACAGTTGTAATTCATTTGCCTCACCCCTTCCCCCCTACCCTGCCAAGAGGGAAGAGGGGGTGAGGCTGTGGGACCCTGGCCTGAGATATATGGCAGAGCCAGCTGCCCCCTACCCACCTTGTCCCCACTTTCTCCACTCTGCCGATTGATGCCTGCTCCTCCAAACTTCCTGATCACAAAAAGAATTACCCCCACCCAGTGTAGCTCAATTCTGGGCCTCTGGGAGTAGGGCAGGGCTATGGATCTCTTCTTCTTCCTCCCGAAAGTAGGCTGGCTTTCCCTGTGAGCTGGGGGCCTGCTGGGCCTTCAGTGGACACGAGGCTATACCATATGGCTGATGCTCTGGCAGAAATGGCACTTCTTGGGCTGGGGTGGCAGCTTGCATTCCTTGGCATGGTGGTCTAGACCTCCACAGTTGTAGCACCTGTTTCCCTTTGATCTGCGCCTGCATGTTCTTCCCTTTGGGTCGCCTCTCACTCCCAATACAAAATACTCCACCAGGTCCGGTGACCCGGATAGATTCTAAGCCTTTAGCAGACTTCTTAAAGGTGAACTCCACCGCCTCACCCTCCTTCAGGCTCCGGAAGCCCTCCATGTGCAGCTTGCTCTGGTGCACAAAGACATCCACCGGGGGTCAAGCGCGACCCCGGCGCGGGCGGTCATGGACAGGAAGCCGAACCCCATGCGCACGTTGAACCACTTACAGATGCCGGCACCGTGCAGCAGCTGCGGCTCCTCTGCCGCCCGGGCGGCGTCCTCCGGCGCCTCCTCCCGCGCCTTGGCGCAGCCACCTGCAAACTGCTGGTTTGACACAGAGCCCATGGTGGTCGGCTGAGCCCGCGGCCCCGGGCCCCTGGTCGGGTGGCTGCTGGCCCCAGAGAAGTCCGGAGGCCTATAATCTGTTTTAATTACTAATGTATCTTGATTTATTTTATATTTTCTATTGTCCAATTATTTTTTGTTATTTTTTTCATGTCTTCTGTTTGATAGATAAAATTTTCCATTTGTTGATCTGGAAGCTATATATTTTTAATTAGTTAATTTGTTACCTTCAAATTTTAAAATACATATTCTTCTTTAAGTTTACTAAAAAAATAGTTATTCAATATTTGTTTCTTTATCTCAACCATGACAAGGTCCTTACCCTGCTTTTACCATGAACAAATACATTTAGGGAAATCTTGATTTCATTTGGTGTTTTAATCTTATTTTTATTTTATTTTAATTATTTTATTATTTTTTTTAAGATTTTATTTATTTATTCATGAAAGACACACAGAGAGAGAGGCAGAGACATAGGCAGGGGGAGAAGCAGGCCCCACGCAGGGAGCCTGATGTGGGACTTGATCCCAGGACCCCAGGATGACACCTGAGCCCAATGGCAGATGCCCAACCACTGAGCCACCCAGGCGTCCCTATTATTTTTATTTTAAATACAAAAGGTAGTTATAATTATTTTAAATTGATGGTTAATTAGATGTACTCATATATCTTATCATAGGTGATGCAGCATACATCCATTAGGAAGCACACAATATCTAGTTGTCTCTTTTTATGCCATTGGTAGCCACTGATGATCATTACATATATCCATTAAATAAATAGGGGTTATAAAATGGTGATGTTTTATTTTTGCTATTCCTTCTTAACTTATTAATTGGAACACTTATAAAGATAGAAACTTGTACTTATTAAGTAATTGCTTCCCATGAGGTACAATTCATATAGGAAAAGCATAATTAATGTTTGATCCCCCCCTCTTTATTTCTCAATTCAAAATGGCTTTTTAGTATCCTCTGAGGATGACGAAAAAGAATTTTTAAAACTGTCCTTATAAACTTATGGATTTAGGAGCACCTGGATGGCTCAGTCAGTAAAACCTCTACCTTCAGCTCAAGTCATGATCCCAGGGTCCTGGGATCGAGTCCCTCATTGGGCTCCCTGCTCAGCAGGGAGTCTGCTTCTCCCTCTCCTTCTGCAGTTCCCCATGCTTGTGCTCTCTTATCTCTCTGTCTCGAATAAAGAAATAAAATCTTGGGCAGCCCTGGTGGCTCAGTGGTTTAGCACTGCCTTTGGCTGGGCATGATCCTGGAGACCCAGGATCAAGTCCCACATCAGGTTCCTTGCATGGAACCTGCTTCTCCCTCTGCCTGTGTCTCTGCCTCTCTTTCTGTGTGTCTCTCATGAATAAATAAATAAAGTATTTTTTAAAAAAAGAAATAAAATTAAAAAAAATAAACTTATGGATTTAAACCCATTGCATGTTTTTTTATCCTTCATGATATTTAGACAGGCCCATCTTTTATCAATGGGAGCCTAATCATATTGGTTCCTCTGTCCTAAGACACAACCCTAATATTCTTTGACAGCTTCTTTTATAATATCACATGATGTTCAAGGTCATTTCATACATTTCCTGTCCAGGAGCTCTTTTCTATTAATGGGAAACTAGAGACCACAGTCTGGGTTCTAGTGGCTGCTTATTACTTCTGGTTTGGTGATTTTTGTCTCTAGGACTTCTTAGTAGGCAAAACTAAGAAATATTTTCTTTTGTAAAAGAAAACACATCTTGAGTTCATAATGATACTTCCAATTCAAAATCAGGGTTATGGATTTTATCCTACTCTTTCCATAAGTAACCATTTTTAAATATTATGAATTAATCATAATATTTATGATTTCAAGGGTACACATGAACATAATTATACATACATTTATAATTACTTCCTCTTTCTTCGATAAAAAAGGCCATCTGCACTGTATTTCCCGTCTTGCTTTTTTTTCTCCAAACCACATATCCTATGATTACTTCATCATATTATACAAAAATATTTCATATTCATTTTTGCTCCTGCATAGCACTTCTCTTTTCAAATCCACATGTATTTAACCAGTTCCCTATTGATTGACATTTGGGACCATTTCCTGCTTTTCCTATCATTATATATAATATTTCCGTGGACAACCTTGTACATATATCTTTTTGCATTTTTTGGCAATGTATCTTCAAAATGAATACTTAGAAGTGAGATTACTAAAAAAAAAGAAGAAGAAGAAGAAGTGAGATTACTGGGTCACAGGGTAAATGCATATGAAATTTTGCAGGATAGTGCCAAATTTTCCTCCAGAGGAATCTTTCATTTTCTACTACCACCAGCAATGTTGTGTCAGTCACCCTGGTTAAATATGAAATGTTTTTTTCTGCACACTTTGTATTTCTCTCATCTTAAGTTAGCCATCTTAGTGTTAAGATCCACTTGCATTTCTTTTCTGTGAATTATCTATTCATATCTCTATCCCAGTTTTCTCTGGGAAGAATAGTCTTTTTCTTCCTTACTTTTAGAAGTTCCATATTTTTCCCAGTTTTTATTTCTTTTTTTTTATATTACTCATGGTCTTTTGTTGTTTTCATTTTTTTTCAATGTAACCCAATATATCGATCTTTTCCCTTATTACTTCTGGATTTTAAAACATAGGAAAGTTTTCTCCACTCCGAGGTTATAGAGAAGTTTCCTCATGTTTTCCTCTGGTATTTATATACTTATTTTCTTTACAAAATCTCTGTTAGATTTAGAATTTATTCTAGTGTATGGTATGAATGGTGAATCCCATTTTATCTTTTTCAATAAGGCCATCTAGTTAGCCCATACCAGCTAAGTAAATGTTCATCTTTTTCCCCACTGATTTGAGACACCACTTTTATTGTCTACTTAAATTCTATATACAATAGTGTTTTCTAGATAAACTATTCTTTTCCATTGGTATAGCTATTTATGTACCAATATTAAAATATTTTAATTTTAAAGTGTATATAGTATGTTTTAATGTTTGGTAGTACTAGACTCTTCACCACTACTTTTCTTTTTTTTAGGTTTTCCTAGCTATCCTTTTTACCTCTTTGTGATTCTAAATAAACTTTAAAATTAACTTGTCAAGCTCCAAAACAAGAAGTATTGATATTTATTTTCCTATTGGCTGGTGCAATGGACAGAATGTCTCTGTACCTCTAAATTCATATGTTGAAACCTTAACCCCAAAGTGATAATATTAGGAAATCAGGTCTTGGGAGGTGATTTGGTTAAGGGTAGAACCCTCATGAAATAGGATGAGTGCCCTGATAAAAGGGATATCAGGGGGATCCCTGGGTGGCTCTGCGGTTTAGCGCCTGCCTTCAGCCCAGGGGTGATCCTGGAGTCCCGGGATCGAGTCCCACATCAGGCTCCCTGCATGGAGCCTGCTTCTCCCTCTCTCTCTCTCTCTCTCTCTCTCTCTCTCTTTCTTTCTCTCTCATGAATAAATAAATAAAATCTTTAATAAAAAAAAGAGATATCAGAAAGACCCTTTGCTCTTCCACCATGTGAAAACATAGGTAGAAGATGGCCACCTAGAAATGGGCTCTCTCTGGACACCTAATTTGCCAATGCCTTGATCTTGAATTTCCCACCCTCTAGAATTGTAAGAAATAAACCTCTCCTTCATAAGCCACCCAAGTGGTATCTTGTTACAGCAACCTGAACCTGAACATAAGCCACCCAAGTGGTATCTTGTTACAGCAACCTGAACAAACTAAGACAGTTGGGATTATGCTAATTTAAAAGTAAATTTAAGGACATTTGAAACATTTTTATGTTGATTCTTTTAATAGAAGAATATGGTACATGTTTCCATTTATTCATGTCTATTTTTGTACTTTAAGAGTGTTGTAGAATTTCACTCTTATATTTTTTAATATCTCTTAAGTTTATGTCCAAGTATTTTATTTTTTACTATTACAAAGATATTCTTATCTCCCATTAGATCTTTTAACTGGTGTTTCTTTACATATATGAAGTCTCTCAGTATTTTTATGCCTTATATTTCTTCATTATTCTCCCCTGTCCCAAGCTTAAATTATAAGTTTAGCTGAATTAAAAATGATAAATTGATATTTTTTTCCCTTTGAAGATATTACTTCTTTTTCTTTGTCATTAAGTGCTGTTGGTGAGAAGTCTGCTCTTAATGGAATTATTAACTTGTCATCTGCTTTAGTAACTTTTACTATGATCTTTTTATTTTTGAAATTCTGCATCTGTACTATGAAATGTCTAAATGTCTATTTGTTTAAATTAATGATATGAGGTTCTGAGTGCTTTTTATTCTCCACCATCAAACTTTCTTAATTAAAATATTACCAATAATCAGATCTTTAAATGATCATATCTCACCATTCCTTCCATTCTTTTCCACTGAAAATCCTATTTTATAAATGTGGGAGTATCTCAATCTATTTTTTACATCTTTTATCTTCTCTTTCTTATTTCTCTGGATTTTTAAAAAATTTTATTTATTTATTCATGAGAGACCGAGAGAGAGAGAGAGACAGCAGCAGAGACACAGGCAGAGGGAGAAGCAGGCTCCATGCAGGGAGCCCAAAGTGGGAGTTGATCCCAGGACTCCGGGATCATGCCCTGGGCTGAAGGCAGGCACTAAACCACTGAGCCACCCAAGCGTCCCTCCTCTAGATTTTTAAATAATTCACTAATTTGTTTCTTGGTCTAGTCTTTAGATAATTCTGTTTTTAATTCTCTGATTAGAGATCTAATTTCCAAGATTCTAATGGATTTGTTTTCAAATATACCAGTTCTTTTAAAATAGCTATGTATTTTTATTTATTAGTTCTTTTACTCAAAGTTATACTTTCATTTATGTCTTTGAACATTTTCAACACTTTTTTTTCCCAAATCTTTGTCAGACTATCATATAAAAATCATTTCTTGTGGAGTTAATTTTTGTTTCAACTGTTTGCTTTGTTAATTGTTTTTCATATCATTAGTGGGTGTTGGGGTTTTTTTGTTGTTTCGTTTTGTTTGCATTTTGGAATTTTGATTTGTAGCCTCATTTTTCCCCCTTTCTCTTATTCATCTCTGCATTCTTCTCTTTAACATTTTTGTAGCTACTTAATGTCCTTCTGGGCTCCCAGTCCAAAACAAGGTCTAATAATGACATTTTGTCTTCTGTCTCACAGTGATCATGGGGAACCTAACAGATCTGGTCAAGCAGGTGGCTTGGTTCAAACCCAGGTTCCAAGGCTATGTATCTGCCTTTTGTAGGCATTCAGCTTTATTCTAGCTCTAGCTTCAGGTAACATTTAGGGTAATTTCTTTAGACCTCTTTTAAGGGGATGACTTGGGATCCATGCCCTATTTTCTGGCTTCACATTGCATACCCATGTCTATTTCCCTGAATTATCTGAATCACTCCAGTCTTCTTGGCCATGCAAGAACTAAATTTCTGACTATCTTGCCTGTTCTTGGCCTATGAGTTCAGTAAGCCGGTAGCTTAGTTCATTTCTGGTTCATGGATATATGTCTCTTATATTTGCTCTCAACTACATTTTAAAAATTTTTTACTTTTTATATATAATGCATTATTGCTATGTGTTTAGATTAGATAGGATTTTCAAAGCAAGGAGCCATTGAGGAATTTTAATTGAAAGCCTACATGAAAAAAAAAGCCTACCTGATTCTGATTCTTTGTATCATTTATCCTGGATTTAACATCCACTGTGGCTGCATATGATTGTCTGACCCTAGATCACATGCCTGTATTAAAGCTTTAAGAGAACCTAAAGCATCTGGCACTTTCAGCTCCTATAAAGAGAGATAGCTCTGCCTTTAAACAAAACTCATAATTTGTTGATTTTCCAAACTTGGAAAGGGGATTCAGATTTAGGGTTGCCAAACAAAATAACTATCCACCATAGCATATGCCCTGGAAACCTATGAAGAGATATCTTCTATCTGAGCATTACATGCACTTTTTCATTTCTGTACAAAACCACATAACTACTGAAACATCAACAAACTAAAGTTAAATTTCCATGTAATAAAGAACTATAGGCCCTATGGTTCATCATGATCACATAAAGCAGAGCTTTTTGTTAAAAGTATGACTAAAATGCACAATGGCCTGATTTTATACTTTATAATAGCTTTTAATCTACATTGGTTGGAACTCTAGAGGCCCATCTGTTCTAACAGAAGACTTTGTCAACTTCATATTTTTATGGCACTACTGTAATTGCAGGTTTTTGTGATATTTGTAGTGTTTGAGCTGAAAATAATGAGAAAAATAATCTATAAAAAGGTTTGGGATGCCATCGACTTCCTAGCAGTTACCATGCAATCACAGATGCTGGGGACATTTAATGATTTAATTATATGGAACTTGAGGCTCTCTTTCCAGTTTCAAAACTTATAGACTTTTAGTATCAGAAATAATAAGAGAAAGAAAAAAGAATCATTTCCCTTTTTTCCCCTTCATATCTGTGAAAAGATTCTCTTTGCCTTATGCCCACTGGAAAAGATGACCACTACTTTGGTCCTGTAAGAATCTTGTTTTGTAACTCCTGTATTGAAAATGAAGGTGTCCTAGGAGCCTTTTTCCTAAACCTTTGCTAGTGACTCGGTGCCTTTTCTTCATGTACCATGTGTGAATGAATATATAAACCACTCTTCTTCACTCAGACCTATACCTATCTCTGTAGTGGTCAAAGCCTGCTGATTTTCTAGCAAGACTTTGGAGTCAAATATCAACATGTTATTGGATTTGTTTCCCATGACTTATTAAGGCAACATCTGACTCCAAATAGAGACACTCTGACCATTTTAAAGTATCTTCACCTTAAAAGATAACATATGCAAAGATTGTTTATAATTTCTGCATTATGCCTGATTACTACTACAATATATTCTTAGGGAATCCTCTTTATCTTTTGAACCTTGTTTTAGGGATATCCTAGAAGAACATAATTGAAAATTCTCCATGCATTCACCAGATGAGAGATGTATTAACTAGAATAGAGTGATCTATCATCTTCTTCTCTGAATATTTACCACCTACTTTTAGTCATCTGATGTCTCTGCTTAGATATATTTTTACCACCTCAAGCTGGATATTGGTTAAGACTAAGTTCTTCTTATCCTGAACAACACTTTCACTGGAAGAAGTAAAGGTGGAATAAGAAGCAAACAGGCCTGGAAGTCAAGCTTGGGTGTGAAGTATGAAATGTGTTTTCCACCCAGGATAAACAATTAAACATGGATTCATTTGCTAATCCTATCTCCTCAAAGAAAGTATCCTTGAATTATTTACTAGTGCACTTGTGATCTTCTCCATGGTACCTAGCATGCTGTGAGTGTTCAGAAAAATTTACACTCAGCTCCTTTTTTATAATCTGTGGTGTTAAATTCAAGGTTAAAATGAAAATATAAATCTAAGAGAGAAAATAATCATATACAATATTCAATTAATACTGGAGAAGTCAGGAAAAGAGGGGAAGAAAAAAACAAAGAGCAAGAGCAATGAATAAGAACCACAAATATGGTAGATATCAATCCAATTATATAAATAATCATTTTAAATGTGAATGATCAAAATATGCCAATTAAAAGAGAGACACTGTGTGAGTGTATAAAAAAGGAAGACCCAAATATACATTATCTACAGGAAACCTACTAAAATGTGAAGACAGAAATACTTAAAAAGGGCAGGGTTGTGAGACAATAAATTTTTGTTGTTTAATCCAAAAAAGGGAAGCAGGGGGAGAGGGATGAACTAAGATGTTAATCAAAAGAAAGTTAGAGTCACTATATTAATTCCAGAAAAAGCAAAATTCAGAGAAAGAAAATTTATCAGAGATAAAGAGAAGCATTACATAATGATAAAAGAATTAATTTTCCAAGAAGACATAACAATCCTTAATGTGTATGTACCTAACAACAGAGCATCAAAATATCTGAGGCACAACTGATAAAACAGCAAGAGGAAATATATGAATGCAATATTATACTTGAAGATGTCAACATCCCTCAATCAGTAATTGACAGATCCAGTAAGCAGAAAATCAGTAATGAGAGAGTTGAACAGAATAGCATCATCAACCAACTGCATCTAATTGACATTTATAGAATACTTCATCCAAGAACAAGAGAATTCACATTCTTCTCAAGCTCACATGGAATATTCAGCAAGATAGACCACATTCTGGGCCATAAAATACATTTTAACAAATTTAAAATGATAGACATACCCAATATGCTCTCAGACCTCAATAGAATTAGAACATATATCAATAACAAAAGTATAGCTAGAAAATTCAGAAATATTAGGAAATTAAACAAAAAACTTCTAAGTAATAAGCCAAAGAAGTCCCAAGAGAAATTATGATATTTTTAAATAAATGAAGGAAAAATAGACCACCTAAGTAGGCTCTTATTGATTTTAAAAAACTGAATCAAGAATTAGTAATTGTTCGAAGAGAAATCACCAGACCCAAAAGGTTTCACTAGTGAATTGTACCAAACATGTAAGAAGGAAATGATATGAATTCTCTACAATTACTTCCAGATAATAGAAGCAGAAGGAACACTTTTCAATTCATTCTATGAGACCAGCCTTACCCTGATACTAAAACCAGACAAAAGCATTATAATAAAGGAGAACTACAGACAAGTATCTCTTATGAACATAGATGTAAGAATTCCAACACATATCAGCAAGTTGAATCTAGAAATGAATAAAAAGAAATACACAGTGCAACTAAGTGGTATTTCTTCCAGGTATACAAAGCTGGTTCAACAATGAAAAATTTCTTAATAATCCATAATATCAATAGTCTAAAGAAAATAATTATATTATCATATCAATAAATGCAGAAATATTATTTGACAACATCCAATATCCATTCATGATAAAAACCCTCAGAAAAGTCTAGAAAGAGAGGAAAGCTTCCTCTAATATTTAATAATAAGAAACTGGAGCTTGTCTCCCAAGATCAAGACCAAGACAAGGATGTCCCCTTTCACCAGTCTTATTCAACATTATGCTGGAAATCCTAGCTAATGTAATAAGACAAGAAAATGAAATAAATTGTATACAGATTGAGACTGAAGAAATACAACTGCCTTTGTTCACAGATGACATGATTGTCAATGTAGAAAATCCCAAATAATCAACAAAAACCCCGACCTGGAATGATAAGCAAATATCACATGGTTTTAGGATAAAATGTTAATATACAATTTCAACTGCTTTCCTATATGCCACTAATAAGCAATTGGAATTTGAAATTAAAAACACAATACCATTTACATTAGCACCAAAGAAAAAGAATAGGCATAGATCTTTAAAAAATGTATAAGATCTATACAAGGAAAACTACAAAACTCTTATGAAAGAAATCAAAGACTATCTAAACAACAGGAGATATATTACATTGCCATGAATAGGAAGACTTAATATTGTTAAGATGTCACTTCTTCCCTACTTAATCTTCAATGCAATCCCAGCAAGTTACTTGGTGAATATTGACAAACTGGCTCCAAAGTTCATATGAAAAAGCAAATGACTCAGAATAGCCAACACAATATTGAAGAAAAAGAATTAAGTCAGAGAATTGATGTTATTTGACAATATTTATTATAGGGGATCAAAATAGTGATGTGGATGACCCCAGCCTCCCCATCCTTCCAACAAAGATCAATAATTAATAGCTATCCATGAACAAAAACAGCTTTGAGAGAGTTCTAGAGTTCACTTGAGAAATCTTAGCAACATAGTAGGAAAAAAGCCCAGAATAATCTCACAAGAAGAGAAGGAAAACAGCCTTACTTTATCTGCATCATTCCATCCCCCAAGGTAGCATTGTTCAATACCAAGTGGCAACTCTCCAGCTAGAAAGAGTTTCCCTCACCAGGAAAGGAAGGACAGGGTGGGTGACCAGGTTGCCCACCCTTCTAGAGCACTGCACAAAGGTCCCACTTCAGTTTCACTCCACCCAGATCAACAAAGCTGAAAGGCATAGAGACAACTAAGTGCAAGAAAGAAAAACATGGCTATTAATAGCAGACAGGCAGCAGGAATGATTGTTGTTCACAAAGACCTGCTCTACAGAGACAGCAGATTTCACCACTGAAGAAGAAACCAACAGCCAGCACAGCTGCTGCAGGCCCCCTGTAGATTTCACCAGCGTTCACCCCACAGGTATTTGTGTTTGTGGGCACCAGCTGTCTGACTCCCTCCCCTGGCCCCTGCTGGAGCACAGGAGCCTCATCAGCAACCATCTCAGGCCTCTGTGGCTTCATGAATGTAAGACACCAGCTGCTTGAGTCCTTTCTTGTCCCCACTGGGACCTGAGATACACACTGGCAGCCAGCTCAGGTCTCTGTGACTGCATGAGTGCAAGATGCCAGCCTAGATTCCCCAGCTGACCCCCAAAGCTTTATGCACAATTGGAGTTGGTAACTGCAGCTGTGAACATCCACACTGCCATTCTAATGCCATCATTGGCATCCACCACAGTATGTATGCCCACAGGAAGAGAAGCAGCCACAGGAGAGCACACTAACATTCATTCATTCAGGCCTGGATCAGGCCCTTTATTCTATCACTGGCCTGTACCACCACAGTTCCCTATAGCTAGCACCTTCAGCTACACACTTTCATGTTCCCAGCCTCCATCACCAGCCTCCAGTGTGGTGCACATCCCCCGGGAGAGTGTGTAGCCAGCCACAGGAAAGCATACCAACAGACAGAGCCCCCTCAGCTGCCAATGAGCCCATAGTTGGCCTTGGTTTTGCTGCCTGTCCTGACTCCCACCATTTTGTGAATGTCTGCAACCAGCCACTGCTGGAATATTATTCAGCCATTAAAAAGAATGAAATCTTACCATTTGCAACAACATGGATGGAGCTAGAGAGGATCATGCTAAGTGAAATAAGTCAGAGAAAGACAAATACCATGTTATTTCACTGATGTGGAATTTAAGAAATAAAACAAGCAAAGGGGAAAAGAGGGAGAGAGAGAGACAAAACAAGAAATGGACTCTTAACTATAGAGAACAAACTGATGGCTACCAGAGGGGAGGGGGGGATGAGTTAAATAAGTGATGGGGATTAAGGGGGGCACTTGTGATGAGTGTACAGAAGTGTTAAATCACTATGTTGTATACCTGAAACTAATATTACACAGTATGTTAACTAACTGGAACTTAAATACAAATGTTAAAAAAAGAATACATGAAAACTCCAGTAACTGGTTCCAAAGAAATGGAGATCCAGAAATTGTCTGACCAAAAATTCAAAATTATTGTTCTAAAGATGCTCAGGAGAACTGCAAGAGAATATAGATAAATAATTTCACAATATTAGGAAAACAATAACAATGCAAGGAACAAAATGAAAAGTTCAACAGGAAGATAGAAAACAAAAAAAGAGCACACAGGAAGACAGCAGAGGAGGAAGATACTGAGATCCCCTCATCCCACTGACACACACAGGTAACAACTACATCTGTATAACTAACTCAAAAAACAACCTGAAGACTGGAAGGACAGATCTTCCACAGCGAGTCATAAAGGTCATATCGAAACAGTTAGGAGTGGTAGAGACGCTGTTGGGAGAAAAACCCGTGGTGCAACTAATGACAAACAGGGGGGGACATTGCAAGCACAAAGAATCTGGAGGATTGGACCCCACTCTTGGCACCTATAGCACTGGTGACCCACACTGGGAAGATGAGTCCCCATAATGTCTGTCTTTGGAAGCCAGTGGGGCTTAATTCCAGAAGCTTTAAAAATCAGTGAGTCTTGGGGCTCCTGGGTGGCTCTGTTGGTTGAGCATCTGCCTTCAGCTCAGGTCACTATCCTAGGACCCTGGGATCAAGTCCCACATTGGGATCCCTGCACAGCGGGAAGTCTGCATCTCTCTCTCCCTCTACCACTCCTCCCTGCTTGTGTTCTCTCTCTCTCTCTCTCTCTCTCTCAAATAAATAAATAAAATAATTTTTAAAAATTAATGGGTCTTAACTGCAGGAGTTTTAAAAATCATCAAGCTTAACTTTGGAAGAGATGGAGGGTGATGGGAAACCAAGTCCCTGCCCTTAGAGAGCCAGAATATGAAATAACTAGACCCAAAACACAGCATAGAAGCAGCAGTTTGAAAAATGCCTTGGATGTACATGAAGACTTATTGATTAGGGATCCCTGGGTGGCGCAGCGGTTTGGTGCCTGCCTTTGGTCCAGGGTGCGATCCTGGAGACCCGGGATCGAATCCCACATCGGGCTCCTGGTGCATGGAGCCTGCTTCTCCCTCTACCTGTGTCTCTGCCTCTCTCTCTCTGTGTATCTCTGATGAATAATAAAAAAAAAAAAAGACTTATTGATTAATCTTAGAACATGTACTGGAGGGGCAGGGATCTGCTGGCAATTTCTCTGAAAATAAAAGTGCTGGTGGGCACCATTTC